>NC_059370.1:46063454-46080954 GCF_019703515.2 Myxocyprinus asiaticus | reverse complement strand
CATATTAATCTCAGTCTGAAGAAAAACACTGAGCTGCTGTGAAAAACATGTAATGTGTAAAGTGATGTTGTGTGATCACATGATCTGTGTGTGTCAGTTTGAGCAGGAGAATCAGCGGTTGGTCGGAGAGATGAACAGTTTACTGGATGAAGTCAGGTGACACACACACATGCACACTGTATTACTGATAGTCATTATGTTCTCCTGTTTACATTATTAGATTTAAAGCACAACATGACGCTGATGTTATTGTTCATGTTCATTATTGATGTGGATTTTAGGCAGATTGAAGGGAAAGTGGTTGAAATTTCTCGTCTGCAGGAGATCTTTGCTGAGAAAGTTCTTGAGCAGGTCAGAACATCACTGACACTCCATAATAAATCATTTAAAATCAGTCATTCATCAGAGCTGAACCGTGTGTGTGTGTGTGTGTGTTAGGAGACTGAGATTGACAGCATTCATCATCTGGTTGTTGGTGCAACAGAAAATGTCAAAGAAGGAAACGAGGACATTCGAGAGGTGACAAAAACACACACACACTTCCTTAATTACACGTACACAATACTTCTTACCTACATACATACAACATACTTATATTTAGTATTTTTAACAGCGGGTGAAGGTGAATAGCGGATGGGTGGGTGGATGGATGGTGGGTGGACGGATGGGTGGCAGAAGGGTGGGTGGATGGATGGGTGACGGAAGGATGAGTGGGTGGATGGATGGATGATGGGTGAGTGGATGGGTGGCGGATGGATGGCGGATGATGGATGGGTGGACGAATGGCGGATGGATGGATGGATGGCGGATGGAGGGATGGATGGATGGTGGGTGGAGGGATGGATGGCGGATGGGTGGGTGCAGGGATGGATGGCGGATGGGTGGGTGCAGGGATGGATGGATGGATGGATGGGTGGGTGGATGGCGGATGGATGGGTGGATGGCGGACAGATGGGTGGGTGGATGGATGGGTGGGTGGGTGTTGGATTGAAGGGTGGATGGATGGGTGGGTGGCGGACTGAAGGGTGGATGGATGGGTGGGTGGCGGACTGAAGGGTGGATGGATGGATGGGTGGGTGGCGGACTGAAGGGTGGATGGATGGGTGGCGGATTGAAGGGTGGATGGATGGGTGGCGGATTGAAGGGTGGATGGATGGATGGATGGCGGATGGCAGATGGGTGGGTGGGTGGATGGATGGATGGCGGATGGCAGATGGGTGGGTGGATGGATGGCGGATGGATGGGTGGGTGGCGGACGGGTGGATGGATGGATGGGTGTCGGATTGAAGGGTGGATGGATGGGTGGGTGGCGGATTGAAGGGTGGATGAATGGGTTTGCAGTGTTTCTGGCCGTGTTTAGGTGCATAATCAGTGACAAAAGTGTAAGTGCAAACAAAAAGGAAGTCAGAAGAATACACACCACATTTACTTTGTGGTAAAAACAAAATGACAGATTCACAAACATAAAGTACACTTAAGCAAAGCATTAAAGTATTGCTAATATTTGTTTCTTACGCTTGAATCTTAATTTACACCTTTACAAAACCTTCTGTGTGCGTGTAGTTTATTATTACACTTTCACAAATATTACTCTGTGCACGCAAATCATTTAAGCATTATTTCACCTTCATATGTGAAACTCTTTTCTGCTGAATGATGATAAATGTGTGTGTGTGTGTGTTTCTCAGGCGATAAAGAACAACGCTGGTTTCCGTGTGTGGATTCTCTTCTTTCTGGTCATGTGCTCGTTCTCACTGCTGTTTCTTGACTGGTATGATGGATGAACTGATGCTCTCACACACGCTAATATCACATGACACATCTGTGTGTGTGTGTGTGTGCTGCGTCCTCTAGTGGATGAAAGAGTCACTACAGCACCCAATCTAATCATACCATCTGAATGTGCAACATGTAAAATTAATAACATTCAATAAACGCTTCTCAATGTAAACACTTTGTCTGTTTTTTATTATAATATAACACGGATAGTTCTGACTCAGTTCTGATTGGATGAGTCACATTTAAAGTCATTATAATATTTGTAAACAACAAACACACCACAAGCGCACGTTCTGTATTTATGTAGCAGGTTGTCGTGTTGCTTGGCAACCACAAACAGTCCCAAATGACACACTATGCACTTATAAAATAGACTATGCTGTATAGTGTAGTACTGTCCCAAATGGAACACTTAATGTTTTTTACTACACAGAAGCATTCGCCGTTTAACAGCTGATGGAAGTGACGTGAAGTGTTGCGTTACCCACCCTCAGTTTAACACTTCTCAATAATATACATATTCACACAGCATGGTACGATGGTGAAGCGTTTAACTCACTTTTGTAAGGTGTTGTCTTAACAGAAGTTTCGCTAGTTGTCATTCTCCATTATTTACAATTGTTTTGCCAGATCACCATCACTGCCGGTAACTCCGCCCCTTCCGCTATGTACAGCAAGACGCATGCGCTGAGTGCACAACCTGTCCGACATGCCACACTCTGTTTTGACAGTTGAAAAAGTGCATCATCCGGGTACCCATAGTACACTTCTTGTTGCATTGGGATGCACCTGTACGCAAGTATGTGAACGCAGACGCACCTTGCTAAACAAGCTTGGCCTCGTGCGTCATTGCGTTGTGCAGTGAGTCCGAGCGCAATTCATAATCAAACGCAAGTACGCACTGCATTCTCAACGTTGCCACAAGGGGCGCTACAGCGGATTTTCTTCTTTCAATCAACAAATGTCATGGCGGGGGGTCTGGGTATCTCAGTGAGTATTGATGCTGACTATCACACCTGGAGTCACGAATTTGAATCCAGGGTGTGCTGAGTGACTCCAGCCAGGTCTCCTAAGCAACCAAATTGGCCCAGTTGCTAGGGAGGGTAGAGTCACATGGGGTAACCTCCTCGTGGTCGCTATAATGTGGTTCTCTCTCTCGGTGGGGCGTGTGGTGAGTTGTGCGTGGATGCCGCAGAGAATAGCGTGAAGCCTCCACATGCGCTAGGTCTCCATGGTAACACACTCAACAAGTCACGTGATAAGATGCGCAGATTGACGGTCTCAGATGCGGAGGCAACTGAGATTCGTTCTCCACCACCCGGATTGAGGCGAGTCACTACGCCACCACGAGGACTTAGAGCGCATTGGGAATTGGGCATTCCAAATTGGGGAGGAAAAAACAAACTGTCATGGCAGAGCAGCAATTTGAGGAGAGTCTTGTCGAACAAGTTAGATGATACAAACATATTTAGCTGTCGTCTTTTCAGCAAATACAAAAGCACACACTCCTCAATTGTCCACACGTTGACTACACATCTGGTTTCGTGGCGCCTAAAAAACTCTTTTGCCCCCTTGTGGTCTGAGGTCTGTAACCACCAGAGCAACGCAAGAGCTCATGTATGTATGTATGTATGTATGTATGTACAATGGGACCATGCATTGGTGAAGTGTTCAAGTCTTTATTTGCGTACTTAAGTGAAGTATGTTTGGGCCCTTATTTTCATATACAAATGTGCTTAGCGGCAAACTCTTCATTGTTGCCACAGGTTTGCCAGTAGCAGCATATTGTCCATTGATGCTAAAGGTTTGCTGCAGGTGTACTTTACTCATGGCAATAACTTGCGGCAAATCACAAACTCATTTGCATGTGAAAATAATGAGTACATTTGCGGCAAGATTGCCAGAACTGTAGATTTTTGTAAGGGTAACCAGAGGTAAAATCACTGTAACACAGCCTCAGGTGTTTTTTATTTTATATAATTTTATTTGAGGTGTCGTGTAGACGGGACAGTAAGGATGCTATCAGGTCAGATTCAAACCAGCAGCTCTCATATGTGCTGATCATATGTGCACACCGCACCACAGCTCTTTACAATCCATCGGATTCAAACTTTGCACATGAAGAGTCGTGGAAAATCTTGCAATAATTCTTCTTTCATGTTCCACAGAAGAAAGTCATACGTGTTTGGAACAACATGAGTGTGAGTAAATGATGACAGAATCTTCATTTTGAGTGAACTGTCTCTTTAAATGTCATACAGTAATGTACATACTAGTCACAGCTGCTTGAAGATGAGCAAATGTCAAGAACATTTAAGAGTAAAACTGTCTTGCTGTTTTGTGTAAGATTGTGTGCAACTTTCCATCATCACATGACCAGGTGAACGGCGCTAATTATTCTTATTTAAAACTTAAACATCTCAATATTTTCTGGAGAACAAAAATGAATGCACAAGTTTGAAAAGAAATAAGTATTTCATTAGTATTTCTACTGTATGAATAAATTACATCTAACTGAGTGAAAAACAGAAAAGAATCCCTGAGAAAAATCCTGATAGTTTTACACACAAGGAATGAAAGTGAACATCGCAGCATCTGATTGGCTGAATCCAGCACAGACTCGGACTGTCATTGGTCGGTGTCACTCTGCAGTGTCTTCATGGCCCGCCCCCACAGTGCTCCACTGCTGCACAGACCCACAGACGCTCTGTAGAGGTGAGTGGGAGGAGTCTGCAGAGATGCGCAGCTGAACGCAGGTTTAGAGAGAGGGGGAGGAGGGTCCGGCTGCGCAGACGCAGGTGAGCTGACGCTGGATTGAGGTCCTGCCGTGTCTGCGCAGACGTCTGTGGGACTGCAGTGAGAGCTGCGGTGTCTGCGCAGGACTGCGGTGCGTGTGAAACTTTTCCCGCACGTGTCACACACATACGGACGCTCACCTGTGTGTGAACGCACATGACGCTGGAGATCACCGGAGCCCGCGAAACACTTGCCTGCACACACACACATTTACATATTGTTTTTATTTTCTGAAATACACTTACTGTAAAAGAGCACAGAGTCATTGAGTGTTTTTGGTCACGACTACTTTTGTTACTATTATGGTGTTTTTGCGTTCCACAGAAGAAAGTCAGTCATACGGGTTTGGAACGACATGGGGGTGAGTAAATGATGACATAATTTTCATTTCAGGGATGAATTATTCCTTTACAAAGGTAAACAATACATTTATACATATATGTATACTGCACCTTTAAACAACATACAAAAACACATTTGAGCATTTGAACTTTTCTGTGTGACAACTAGCCCCGGTGTGTGTTGTGCTCACCGCAGGTCTGACAGCAGTACGGTTTCTCTCCCGTGTGTCTGAGTTTGTGTTTGAAGAGTTTTCTCTGCATGTTAAATGATTTCCCGCACTGATCGCAGACGAACTCTTTGTCTGTGCTGTGAGTTTTCTTGTGTTCCTTCAGATTACTGAAGTTGCTGAATCCTGACACACACACACACACGTTTAATTCACACATACATGAAAACATGATTTATTTTTAATATCGCTGCTGTAATGTTTCTCACCTCGTCCACAGATATCACACAGATGCGGTCGCGCTCCTGAATGTACGAGGATGTGACGCTGAACGTCTCCTGACGCTGCAAAACTGAACCACACAAACATCTCAAAAAATACTCTTTTATGAATACTGAGGATTCAGACATTGGCATACTGCTTTTAGCATACTATATAGGACACAGAGAGTGTCTTAATCTTATTCTCATCTTTACAGTAACATACTGTATTCATAACACACACACACACATACACACACACAGCTGAGATACCTCTTCCCGCAGAGCTCACAGATGTACGGTTTCTCTCCAGAATGACGCCGTAAATGAGTCTGAAGATTTCCTGCCTACAAACACAAACAAACATACACACAAACAGAAACACAAACAGACACACCACATACACACAAACAAACACAAACAGACACATACACACAAACAAACAGACACACACAAACAAACACAAACAGATACTTACACACAAACAGACACACACAAACAAACACAAACAGATACTTACACACAAACACACACACAAACAGACACAAACAGATACATACACACAAACACACACAAACAAACAGACACACAAACAGACACACCACACACACACACACACAAACAGACACAGACACAGACACACACACACAAACAGACACACACACACACAGACACACACACAGACAGACAGACACACACAAACAGACACACCACACAAACAGACACACAAACAGACACACACACACACAGACACACACAAACAGACACACAAACAGACACACAAACAGACACACCACACACAAACAGACACAGACACACACACACAGACACACACACACACACACAAACACACACACACACACACACACACAAAACACACACACACACACACACACACACAAACAGACACAGACACAGACACACCACACACACACAAACAGACACACAAACAGACACACCACACACAAACAGACACAGACACACACACACACACACACACACACACACACAAACAGACACAGACACAGACACACCACACACACACAAACAGACACACACACAGACACACACACACAAACAGACACAGACACAGACACACAGACACACACACACAAACAGACACACACACAGACACACACACACAAACAGACACACACACAGACACACACACACACAGACACACACAAACAGACACACAAACAGACACACAAACAGACACACCACACACAAACAGACACAGACACACACACACAGACACACACACACACACACAAACACACACACACACACACACACACAAACACACACACACACACACACACACACAAACAGACACAGACACAGACACACCACACACACACAAACAGACACACAAACAGACACACCACACACAAACAGACACACACACACACACACACACACACACACACACACACAAACAGACACAGACACACCACACATACACAAACAGACACACAAACAGACACACCACACACAAACAGACACAGACACACACACACAAACACACACACACACACACACACAAACAGACACACAAACAGACACACCACACACAAACAGACACAGACACACACACACACACACACACACACACAAACAGACACACACACACAAACAGACACACAGACACACACACACAAACAGACACACACACAGACACACACACACAAACAGACACACACACATGAATCTGTGTCAGATCTGAACAGCTGTTGAAAGAGGAACATGAGTTTTGTCTGATCTCACCTGTGAGAAAGATTTCCCACACTCGTTGCACTGAAACGGTTTCTCACCTGTTTAACAGAACAGCTGGTTTAATCCATCTTTTATTAAAGTGCAGAACTCACATGTATTACACGAATAAACATTTCAACCAATCGAGCTCATTTTTCAGCACAAAACAACAGAAAGAACAAAAGTCTGTGCCACTGTTTCCAGGACAGTTAAACACATACATGTGATTAGAACTGAGGGACGTGTGTTACCCATTATTAGCCCCAGCATTCGATTTTCAGCATTTTATATTAATACAAATAAAAACTACATTTAATCATTTAACATTAATTCAAGATTGAGAATGTTTTTTTGTCTCTTATGTGTAAATTCAATCAACATCTGCTGATTATACAATCATATGTGTAATTCGGCCTAAATCGAGGGATTGATTATGTGGCATTATTTCTGACCCTGCACTACAGTAATGAGAATCACCACTCACAATAACAATTACAGAATTTGGGGGTAAAATATGGCAAACAAAAATCACACTGGTTAGTTTTCTTTATGTAAAATATAATTTCTGCTTTCTGTTGATTTTGGGCTGAAATACGAGCTGTGCGTGTAAACAAACTGTCACCTGTGTGTGAGCGCTTGTGTAGCTCGAGGTTACTCGGATGTTTGAACGTCTTTCCACAAACCTCACAACAATACTTATTACTGCTGCTGACCTCTGACCTCTCACTGTGACCCCTCGACTCAAGGTCATTAGGCTCCGCTGCAGGTGTCGTCTCGGACACCTCCGCAAGGTCAGAGGTCACGGTCTCAATAGGGTCAGTGGTCAAGTGGTCTGTGGGCGTGTCTGTGCCGCTGTGGGCGGGGTTTGTCAGCGGCGCCACCTGTTGTTCATGAAAGTCATCTTCCACACTGACGTGCGAGCGCAGGTAGTTGAACTTCTTCAGGTAAACGGCTTTTTTAGGACGCAGAACGCGAGGAGTGGGCGGGGCCACGGGCTCAGGGTCTGTCATGGGATTGGCTGCGTGCGTTTGGTTCGGTGGCAGTGATTGGTTGACGGCGTTTGCGTTAAACTGTTCCTCCGTGACACTCGGTCCGATGTTCTGACTGAAGTTCTGAGCGGCGTTCTGTTTGAAATACTGTTTGGTGTAGAAGTTTCTGAGTTTGTATCCGTGTAGCGGCTGGCGGTCCGTCTGTGCCGCGCCGTCTGTCTCTAGCGGCGTGTTGCTAAGGGGCGGAGCCGGCTGTGATCGTTTGTACTGGTCGGCAGTGGCGAATAAGATCCACATCTGAAGATAAAGATCCGCCAAACACACAGTCCTGATCATGAGTGACATCAGCAGACAGAGAGAACGACGCATCCGCTGTGACGCACGGCTTCAGGAACGCGTGACACATGTTCAGAACATTAGACACCTGACGACACACAAACATTTCACCCAAAAAAACAACAGAAACCAATCATTATTTTATTTTACTGAAAGAAATTGAAGCCTAGTTTTATTGAGCTTAACTTGTTTTGAACCTAGAATATTCCTTTAAATATGCTGTATACTGTTAACGTGTGTGTGTGTGTGTGTGTGTGTGTGTGTGTGTGTGACCTGCAGACACTGTGCAATCTCCATCAGTGTGTGAACATTGTCCTGGTTCAGCTCCAGGTGTGACGTGTACATATAATCCAGAATCTGCCCGATGCCGCTCACATCCTGAATGCTCAGGTGAAACACATCGTTCTTCTGCGCTGGACTGTTCTGGAACAGAGATCTGATCAGAGAGAGAGAGAGATTAACACACTGTATACTACACATTAGATCAGTACGGTTCAGACATGTTACCTGAAGTATGCACTGAACGCTGCCAGTACGTTCTTATGTGCTTTAAAACAGACGGCCTTCACCACCAGCATACAGTCACACAGCAGACCCTGAATGCGCTGCTCCTGCAGCTGCTGCAGCACATACACACTGTGACTGCTCAAACACTCCATCTGCATACAATCACAACACTACTGTTACTACTTCTGCTCTATAAACCCATGTGCTGTCATATGATCAGGGTAGTATGCCAGTCTGAACTCATACATAAACATGATCTAGTCAGAGGCAGGTGGCATCAGAGCGGGCATTCTCATTCTACAGAGCATAGGCTTTGATACACCTCATCTCAGCCCCCCTAAAAATATATAAATAATAATACAATATAATGAACCAGTCATCTCATTCATGAACGTGTGAAGATCTGGATCTGTTGGCAGACTGAAGGAGAGGCGGCATGTCGTTTAGTTCAGTAATCTCGTTTAACAAGGGCTGGATGAACTATGAGTAAAAGATGACATCATAATGACTGAATCACTTATTATTATTTTTAGGCATATATTGTTGTCTATTTCTATATTCATGCACAGCAGTTCACGAAACGATAGATTTGTTGTCATTTGTGGGAAAACACTTATGATGCACATTTGAATAAATTATAATTTGACTTGTTTGACTCAGGGCTTAATTAATGGTTTAACACATTCATTTGTTGCCATCTACTGGTTAAAAGGTGTGATATCCAAAACCTGTTACTGAACAGATCCCTGAAGAAATCTGAGAGAAACATCATCATTCACTGCACTAAATAAATATGATTTTATTTGAATAATGTTTTTATGGTGTTTGATATAACTTCAAAACCCACAGAAGATGCAAAACGATTGATTCATTTTCTATCATTTCTGTGATAACTCTTTACAGTAAAGTTGTCTTAACATTAGTTAATGACATAAAGAATAAACGTCAGCACTTATTAATCTTAACACTACGTCATACATGTTTGAAATGATAAATGGTATTTGTTAACATAAGTTAATGCATTATCAACTAACAATGAATGATTGTACCAAGATTATGAAATGCTGTGAAAACCTTGTTCACTGTTAGTTAATGATATCTAATTAATGAACTAATATGAACAAATGCAACATTATTGTAAAGTATTCCATTTTTGGAAATAAATATAGAACAAAAGAAATGGTCACGACAGATGAAACATGCTGCCAATCATTAGACTGTTACAATCATATATGTTTAGTCTATGTTCTTCAAACATGTTTATTATAGAAAATTACAATATTCTGAATGAATATTAGATGGCTAGCTTGAATGATGTTAACACAGTTAAAAATGAAATCAGCATTTAATGCAGACTGGAATACATGAAATGTACACGTATGAAGTGTCATTGGGGGCTGAGCCCCCCTAAGATTGAAATCCTAGATTCGCCCCTGCTATACAACATTTGATTGGACAAAGATTTCTAAGAGTGCAAGATGATGTCATCAATACTTTTAGTCTATTTTCCTGGAAAAGAAACATGCATGTATCTGCAGAAATAATTTTGTCAACTGTTAGCAGTACACTAGCATAAAGATTAACTCAAAGAAAAACACATGAAATATTTATATATATATATAATCTAATGTTTATTTCATGTGTTCTTTAAAAGATGTTGTCATTCAACACTGTCAATATCATGACTGCATGTGTGTGTGTGTGTGAGAGAGAGAGAGAGAGAGAGTGAGTGTGTGTGTGTGTGTGTGTGTGTGTGTGTGTGTGTGTGAGAGAGAGAGTGTATGTGTGTGTGTGTGTGAGAGAGAGAGAGTGAGTGAGTGTATGTGTGTATGTGAGAGAGAGAGAGAGAGTGAGTGAGTGTATGTGTGTGTGTGTGTGAGAGAGAGAGAGAGAGAGAGAGTGAGTGAGTGTATGTGTGTGTGTGTGAGAGAGAGAGAGAGAGAGAGTGAGTGAGTGTATGTGTGTATGTGTGTGTGTGAGAGAGAGAGAGAGAGAGTGAGTGAGTGTATGTGTGTATGTGTGTGTGTGTGAGAGAGAGAGAGAGAGTGAGTGAGTGTATGTGTGTGTATGTGTGTTGACCAGCCATGACAAAATTGCCCTCACACTCATAACTACTGCTGATGTGACGCTCTCGATCAGATGTAGTGTAGATGAGTGTATTGTGTGCTGCTATGGTCCGTGTATATGTGTGTGTGTGTGTGTGAGTGTGTTTCTGAAGAATAAAACAGATTTATAAGAGTCGCGCTCACCTTTCATTCGGATGAACAGGCACCGGACAAAATGACGTCACGTCCTTCTACAAAATAAGAGCCGTTGCGCAGCGAATTAAGAATAAAATAATAAACATAAAGAAAAATAAATAATATAATATAATACAACAGTGATATGTATAAATTTCTTCGAATTTGTATAATGTTGTTGGACTTTATAAAATATATTATGTTATAGTTGATGATTGTTTATTTGTTTAAAAATTCACCTTATACGGAATTGTCCTATAAGTTTTATTATTTGTGTTTAAATATTCAGTGCCATTTCCCGAAACTATTTTCTTAGACAATTGTACATTTCACATGTTTAGTTCCCTTTTGTAAACTTCCGCTTTACGAGTTTCTTTCAGACTGTGTTCCAAACGGGATTAATCACCCTCCGAAGGGCACTTTGAAGGGAGAACAATCATGATAGTCATGCTGTAAGATCGAGTCAGACAGAATTTCCAATAAAAATGACTTCAAAAGTGAGTTCCGAATTACCCTAATTTTTGAGCCCCACATCTTTTAACCTTTCATATCTCACAGTGTATGGAAAAGTCTTCGAAGGGAATAGTGCATAGGGATGATCACTACTGAATGGTGTTCTCCCTCCAGCACACATGTGACACGTGTCTGGTGTGATTGAAAGACGGAGATCAAGAGAACCAAATCAACTGGAATCAGTTTGTGTTGTTTCATGCTGTTATTCATCTGTTCATAAGATCAGTCTGAGAGATCAGCTGCTGTTCTTCATCTGTTCATTAGATGAGAGATCAGCTGCTGTTCTTCATCTGTTCATAAGATCAGTCTGAGAGATCAGCTGCTGTTCTTCATCTGTTCATTAGATCAGTCTGAGAGATCAGCTGCTGTTCTTCATCTGTTCATTAGATCAGTCTGAGAGATCAGCTGCTGTTATTCATCTGTTCATAAGATCAGTCTGAGAGATCAGCTGCTGTTATTCATCTGTTCATAAGATCAGTCTGAGAGATCAGCTGCTGTTCTTCATCTGTTCATAAGATCAGTCTGAGAGATCAGCTGCTGTTCTTCATCTGTTCATAAGATCAGTCTGAGAGATCAGCTGCTGTTCTTCATCTGTTCATTAGATCAGTCTGAGAGATCAGCTGCTGTTCTTCATCTGTTCATTAGATGAGAGATCAGCTGCTGTTATTCATCTGTTCATAAGATCAGTCTGAGAGATCAGCTGCTGTTATTCATCTGTTCATAAGATCAGTCTGAGAGATCAGCTGCTGTTCTTCATCTGTTCATTAGATCAGTCTGAGAGATCAGCTGCTGTTCTTCATCTGTTCATTAGATCAGTCTGAGAGATCAGCTGCTGTTCTTCATCTGTTCATTAGATCAGTCTGAGAGATCAGCTGCTGTTCTTCATCTGTTCATAAGGTCAGTCTGAGGGATCAGCTGCTGTTCTTCATCTGTTCATTAGATCAATCTGAGAGATCAGCTGCTGTTCTTCACCTGTTCATAAGATCAGTCTGAGAGATCAGCTGCTGTTCTTCATGTGTTCATTAGATCAGTCTGAGAGATCAGCTGCTGTTCTTCATCTGTTCATAAGATCAGTCTGAGTGATCAGCTGCTGTTCTTCATCTGTTCATTAGATCAGTCTGAGAGATCAGCTGCTGGTCTTCATCTGTTCATTAGATCAGTCTGAGAGATCAGCTGCTGTTCTTCATCTGTTCATAAGATCAGTCTGAGAGATCAGCTGCTGTTATTCATCTGTTCATAAGATCAGTCTGAGAGATCAGCTGCTGTTCTTCATCTGTTCATTAGATCAGTCTGAGAGATCAGCTGCTGTTCTTCATCTGTTCATTAGATCAGTCTGAGAGATCAGCTGCTGTTCTTCATCTGTTCATAAGATCAGTCTGAGTGATCAGCTGCTGTTCTTCATCTGTTCATTAGATCAGTCTGAGAGATCAGCTGCTGGTCTTCATCTGTTCATTAGATCAGTCTGAGAGATCAGCTGCTGTTCTTCATCTGTTCATAAGATCAGTCTGAGAGATCAGCTGCTGTTATTCATCTGTTCATAAGATCAGTCTGAGAGATCAGCTGCTGTTCTTCATCTGTTCATTAGATCAGTCTGAGAGATCAGCTGCTGTTCTTCATCTGTTCATTAGATCAGTCTGAGAGATCAGCTGCTGTTCTTCATCTGTTCATTAGATCAGTCTGAGAGATCAGCTGCTGTTCTTCATCTGTTCATAAGATCAGTCTGAGAGATCAACTGCTGTTCTTCATCTGTTCATTAGATCAGTCTGAGAGATCAGCTGCTGTTCTTCATCTGTTCATTAGATCAGTCTGAGAGATCAGCTGCTGTTATTCATCTGTTCATAAGACCAGTCTGAGAGATCAGCTGCTGTTCTTCATCTGTTCATTAGACCAGTCTGAGAGATCAGCTGCTGTTCTTCATCTGTTCATTAGATCAGTCTGAGAGATCATCTGCTGTTCTTCATCTGTTCATTAGATCAGTCTGAGAGATCAGCTGCTGTTATTCATCTGTTCATAAGATCAGTCTGAGAGATCAGCTGCTGTTATTCGTCTGTTCATAAGATCAGTCTGAGAGATCAGCTGCTGTTATTCATCTGTTCATAAGATCAGTCTGAGAGATCAGCCACTGGAGTGCTGAAGATCAGGAGCTGCTGTTCTTCATCAGATGATCACAGTGAGATCATCACAATCAGAATTCAGGTCTATTGACTGAATGACTTACATTTTTCTGGAATCAGTTAACATGCATATCAGTTATTTATGATGCATACTATTTACAGTATATACTTATAAGAATAAGAATATCCGCTGACTGTGCTGGAGAAACACACTGCAGTTGTGCTGTTCATTACAGGATCATCAGCTGATCTTCAGGATGGTGTTCTTCATGTGTAACGCCTGTGGAGAGTCGTTGAAGAAAGCTCGAGTGGAGAAACACGTGCTGATGTGTTGTGGATGTCGGGTGTTGTCCTGCATCGACTGCGGGAAAGATTTCGGGTTAGATGTTTATGCAGATGTGTTGTTTAGATGGTGTGTGTTGAGTGTGACTGATGTATTGGTGTTTGTTCACAGGGGCGACGATTACAAGAACCACAACAAATGCATCAGCGAAGATCAGAAATAAATGTAAGCCAATAAAGGCAACATGAAGCAGCAGCAGTGGATTCAGGTGAAGAAACGCTGAACATTTGTGAATGTCTGAACTGATTCTCTCGATTCAGTTTGAAATCACTCACTGTTTCTGTTGCTGTTCCTCTGCAGAGGATCCAGGAGGCCATGAACAGACCCGGCGTTGAATCCAGACTGCGTCAGGTTCTGGATCAGGTCAGCTCGTACGATAACGTGCCCTGGAAGAGAGCAAAGTTTCAGGTGAACATCTCACACAGACATGATGGAGCTGCTGCAGTCTGTTGGTGTGCTTCTTTATAATCATCTGTTTTGTTCACATGATGTAGAATTGGATGAAGAACAGTCTGAAGATACACAACCTCAATTTAGTGGAGAAGGTATGGGAGATTTCTCATCAGCCACCAACAGCGTAAGTGTGGAAAGAGCTTCATGACTCTGATCATTTTCACTAGACTAACATACAACAAATCTACATATATCACTCACATTATAGTCAACTAAAAGCCTAATGTGGTGATTCATTGGAGGTTCAGTTCACAGATATCTGTTTGAATGATGTTCATGTTGTCTTGAATGATTTGGTTTAACAATGTGTTGTCTGAGAAACTAAAGTGATCAATAATTGTGAGTGTTCTGCAGGACATCAGTCAAAATAACCATCCGACACTCAGTGAACGAGACGGATCCACTGAGAATCAAACAAACCTCAATAACGGAGCTGCCGCTGAGCTGAACGAAGAAAACAACTCAAGCAAACGGGAGAAGAAACACAAACAAAAGAGTTCTGAGGAGATCTCCGAGCAGAACGGAGAAAACACCTGCGAGAAACAAACGAGACAAAAAGAGAAAACGAGAAGAGAACGGAGAAAAGATGAGCAAAAAAAACAAGAGATCAGAACAAGAAGAGTCTGACCAATCAGAGAGTGTTAACCCGGAGGGGGAGGAGTCAGTGGATCAGGAGGCAGAGTCTGAATCAAATTCCAGAGGTATTTCATACTTTAATAATAATAATAATAATAATAATATGGATTTCTTGTGACACTCTGATATTAATGATAGAGAGTGATTTAATATCTGATATATTAAAAATAAATCTGTCACGAGTAGTTGTTGAGATGAGACAGGAGATGTAGGAACTATTTGCAGGCTTTAATAAAAATGATGACAGTGAAACAACAAACGGAAACTCAAAACAACAACAAACAAAAACTGAGAAAGGGATGCAAAAACTAAAGGGTATTTATACAAATAAAAATTAATGAGGGAATGGAAAACAGGTGAGAACAATCAGGAACAGATGGCAGTGATGAGGGCAGTGCATACTGGGTAACGTAGTCCGGGGGAAACACTTCAAAATAAGAGTCCTAGGAAACATGAGGGAGACAGACTGTGACAAAATTAAAGAGATTGTTTGTTAATGAATATGACACTGACATCAGTATATTGAAGGATGTGCTTCATTGTTTGTGTGCTCTGACGTCCGTGTTTAAAACACAGTTTCTTTGTGCATGTTTGATGTTGTTATAATGAAGCAGCACACAAAGATAGACGTGTTTATGACCTCATCCCGAGTTTTTGTCTGAATGTTTGTTTAAAACTGTCACAGGAAAGTTTAATTGGAAAGGGATGATAAAAGCTGTTTTAAGAGACGTGCCTGATGAAGGACTTGCTGTCAGAAAGTGAGTTGAACTTTGACATAGAGTTGGATGTGGTCTTTTTATTTTATTTTTTAAAAAATTTATTTTATCCCCTTTTCTCCCAATTTGGAATGCCCAATTCCCACTACTTAGTAGGTCCTCGTGGTGGCGCGGTTACTCGCCTCAATCCGGGTGGTGGAGGACAAGTCTCAGTTGCCTCCGCTTCTGAGACCGTCAATCCGCGCATCTTATCACGTGACTCGTTGTGCATGACACCGCGGAGACTCGCAGCATGTGGAGGCTCATGCTACTCTCCACGATCCACACACAACTTACCACACGCCCCATTGAGAGCGAGAACCACTAATCACAACCACGAGGAGGTTACCCCATGTGACTCTACCCTCCCTAGCAACCGGGCAATTTGGTTGCTTAGGAGACCTGACTGGAGTCACTCAGCACACCTGGATTTGAACTCACGACTCCAGGTGTGATAGTCAGCGTCAATACTCGCTGAGATACCCAGACCCCCAGTCTGTTTATTTGTTGAATGTCTGTCAGTTATCTTGGAGAACTGGTAGTCATATCCAGACCACTACCAGCTGTTGGGTTTGGCACATTTACCCGTATCTAAACCTAACCTCTAAACCAACCGAGCCTAACTAACCCTGACAGTTATGATGATTATTGATTATGAACTTCTGTTTTTGCAGGTTTTAACTGCATATTATTCATTCAGTGGAGACACAAACTTCAGATCAGAAGAAGAGCTGCTCTCTCTGTTCAACAAGAAGATCAGCAACAACACAAAGTTTAAAGTTCTCACTGACAAAATCAGACTCATCAAATAATGTTTTGTAATCTTATTTTGCTGTAATAAACACCGTGATCAAACTGTGATGTGAATCTGTGTTGAGTTCTATAGTTCTGAGAATAGAGCTGTTCAGCTGTGACATCACTTAATTCACCTGATTCACTACGAGTTCCCTCTTGTACTTGAAATGCATTTAATGTTTTCTTCTGGAAAATAAATTACACACAATCACACCCCAGTTGTGAGTTTTTGTTGTTGCTGTACACATGCTTGTGGTACTTGTAGACCTTATAGACCTTATTCACGCTAGCGCATCTTTACTGGTAAAAAGCTCCTAGATCACAAACCCAGTAAGTGTATTGAATGTTCTTGGACAGATAGTTTATCAATGTTTTGTCTGCAGAATGATAAGAAAATGCAGTACAGTCCGTTGAAGAGACTGTTGTCTATCTCGCACAGCCTCGTCAGTGTGAATAAGGTCCATTTCGTAACCTTGGAGCAACATGCGATTCAAGTCATTTTAATCAAAGACTTTATTTTAGTTGTAAATCCTTTACTGCCATTATAAAATCGAATTGAAGTTTCCGAGGGAAGTCGTGGCTTGAAAACACTAACTGCCTTCTTAGTTTCAGGACGATGACCTGAACAGCTCTTTATTCGGTGCACGGGTCTGAAATTAATGTGTTAGTAATCGGATACATTTCATTATATTGTAATCTAGACCTGGGCATACAAATATAA
>NC_059370.1:46045954-46058454 GCF_019703515.2 Myxocyprinus asiaticus | reverse complement strand
CTGAACTGAATACTCTTCTGGCCTCATTTGACTTGGAAAAACTACACACCACAGCAACTCACAGATCGGGCAACCAGCTTGACCTCATCTTTACACGTAACTGTACCAACTCAAATATTCTTGTTACTCATTTACATGTCTCTGATCACTGCTTTGTTCAATTCAACATGACCCTCCCATCTACATTAAAACAGACTCCACCTTTGGTTTCCTTTTGCCGTAACCTCCATTCTCTTTCACCCTCATGCCTTTCCACTGCTGTCTCTACCTCTCTTCCCACACTAAATGTATTTACCATGCTTGATGTCAACACTGCCACAGACACACTAAGCTCTACTTTAACAATCTGTCTAGACAACATCTGTCCTATCTCCTCTAGGCCAGCACGTGCTACACCACCCAGCCCCTGGCTGTCTGACACCTTAGACTGACCTCAGGGCAGCTGAGAGGAAATGGTGGAAATCTAAAGATCCAGCAGATCCAGCAGATCTAGGTAAATATCAATCTCTGCTTGCAACTTTTTCAGATAACGTTAAATCTGCAAAAACCTCCTATTACCAGAACAAGATCAACAGCACCACAGACACTCGCAGCTTGTTTAGAACATTCAACACACTTCTCTGCCCTCCCCCTCCCCCTCCACCACATCACTGACAGCAGATGTCTTCGACACATTTTTTACTAATAAGGTTACAACCATCAGCAATACATTCTCAGCACCACACCCTGTCAAACACCTGTATGCAACTCTTCTGTCTCTATGTTCTCTCCTCTGACTGACACTGTCAGAAATCTGCACTTAACCCCACACAAATAGAACACTACAGACCAGTCTCTCTCATCCCATCCATGGCAAAAACACTTAAAAGGGCAGTTTTCAATCAAATCTCTGCCTATCTCTCACAGAACAAGCTGCTGGATGAAAATCAGTCAGGCTTCAAAAGTGGACACTCCACAGAGACTGCCCTGCTTTCTGTCACTGAGTCACTGAGACAGGCGAAAGCTGAATCCAGATAATCCATCCTGATACTGCTGGACCTTTCTGCAGCCTTTGACACAATCAACCATCAGATCTTACTCTCTACCCTCTCCTCGTTGGGCATCACAGGAACTGTGCTTGACTGGTTTAATTCCTATCTCTCAGGTAGGTCCTTCAAGGTAGCCTGGAGAGGTGAAGTGTCCAAGCCACATCAGCTACTTACTGGGGTACCTCAGGGATCAGTGCTTGGGCCACTTCTCTTCTCTATATACACAACATCACTGGGACCCATCATTCAGGCACATGGTTTCTCTTACCACTGCTGTGCTGATGACACGCAACTCTACTTGTCTTTCCAGCCCAACGACACCACAGTGACTGCTCAAATCTTTGCCTGCCTGGCAGACATCTCGGTCTGGATGAAGGAACACCACCTGCAACTCAACCCAGCCAAGACCGAACTCCTTGTCTTTCCAGCCAACCCTGCTGTTGAACACAACATCACCGTGCAGCTGGGTGCAACTACAGTAACGCCTTCCAAAACGGTCAGAAATCTAGGGGTAACCATCGATAACCAAATCAGTTACTCAGACCACATCTCAAAGACTGCACGATCATGTAGATTTACACTCTACAATATCAGGAAGATAAGACACACTACACTACACGCACACACACACACTACACACACACACACACAAACACACTACACACACACACACACACACTACACACACACATACACACTACACACAAACACACACACACACACACTACACACACACACTTCCTCTCTCAACATGCCACACAACTGCTTGTCCAGTCACTTGTCATAACTAGACTGGACTACTGTAACGCTCTCATTGCAGGCCTCCCTGCATGTGCAATTAGACTCCTGCAAATGATCCAGAATGCAGCAGCACGTCTGGTTTTTAATGAACCAAAGAGAGCGCATGTTACACCACTCCTCATCTCTCTCCACTGGCTGCAGGTTGATGCATGTATCAAATTCAAGGCTCTGATGCTGGCATACAGAACAGTCACTGGGTCTGCTCCAGCATACCTAAAATCATTTATGCAGAGCTACGCGCCCACTAGAAGCCTGCGGTCGGCTAAGGAACGTCGCCTTGTTGTACCAACACAAAGAGGCACCAAAACACTTTCCCCGGACTTTCAGCTTCATCATACCACGTTGGTGGAACGACCTTCCCAACTCCATCCATGAAGCTGACTCACTCTCTGTCTTCAAAAAACAGCTAAAAACACATCTTTTCCATGAACACTTAACCAGTCATTAAAAAAATAAAAAAAATTAAAAATTCCTGTTGCACTTTAATCTGTTTTGAATGCTATTATGATGCTAGTGAAACTTTGTAATACGGCACTTTTCATACCACTGTCTCCTTAAGATGATTCAGTTATGTTTTCCTCTTTTGTAAGTCACTTTGGATAAAAGTGTCTGCCAAATGAATAAATGTAAATATGTCTGTTTTTATTTATCATATGAAATGTTAGGAGAAACATCTGAGACAAATTTGACACTTCAGTGAAACAATGAGATCTCCACGAAGAAACCTTTGAGCAACAACATCTTCTTGTGAGAGCAGTTCAGGGCATCAACTGGAAATATGAATAATAGTGGAGAGAAAAATGCATATATGAGATGATAATTGTGGAGATATGTGAAGACAGTCACAGAAAAGCTGTTTTGATGATGGAGGAGAGGAACAGGTCTGTGGAGATCTCATGAGATGTATTTGAGGCTCCTCAACTGATAGTAGATCAACCATTGTGTCCTGGTCCAGGAGCGAGACTGTGATGGAGGTGCTGAGGATGTTTTTAATGTCCTGAAACATGAAAATGCTTCTCAGGCTGTAGATGAAGGTATGAAGCCATCAAGACACATCTGAATCCAATGTTTGATCTCCCACAATCCTGTGCATGCAGATCGGTGGTCGGTTGAAATAAAAATAATTATCAAAATGTTAATAACCACAGTCTTGTGGGTCCTGGGTATCTCAGCGAGTATTGATGCTGACTATCACCCCTGGAGTCGCGAGTTTGAATCCAGGGTGTGCTGAGTGACTCCAGCCAGGTCTCCTGAGCAACCAAATTGGCCCGGTTGCTAGGGAGGGTAGAGTCACATGGGGTAACCTCCTCGTGGTCGTTATAATGTGGTTCTCGCTCTCGGTGGGGTATGTGGTGAGTTGTGTGTGGATGCCGCGGAGAATAGCGTGAACCCTCCACACGCGCTATATCTCTGCAGTAACGCGCTCAACAAGCCACATGATAAGATGCGCAGATTGACGGTCTGAGACACGGAGGCAACTGAGATTCGTCCTCTGCCACCTGGATTGAGGCGAGTCACTACACCACCACGAGGACTTAGAGTGCATTGGGAATTGGACATTCCAAATTGGGGAGAAAAAAACTCATCAAATAGTCATGTGTCATATGTTGTTGGAAAGCTCTCAAAGAATAGAATACAACCAGCCAATCTGTCTTACTCACAGACAAAAATATAGTGAGTAATAGCTAACTATATGTCTTTGTCATACATGTTACATGTAAACAGATGTTGCTCATATGCCGGGTTTTCGCTTATAACTTTACAAAAAATAAACAGAACATATAATATCACATAACATTGCATAGAGGAGGCGATTATATTTCAAACGAGCCCATACACTAAGTAATCGGATGCATAGATCATTAGATAATTGACACGACGTATCTTGCTATCTGGCTAAAAACACATTAGCTTTCCTGGATCAGATGGTGTCATTGGAAATGCTGTAGCATCATGGAACTCTAAACCAATCGGATTGGGTTCAGATCGCTCCAGCCAGAGGTGATAATCCTTTATATTTGGGCAGAGAGTCCTGTGACCATTCCCTGTAAATATATATAGCTACCAGGAGATGGCACCAAATACATGACAGAGACTCAATGATGACTCAAATGACACAGAATGAAACTCATTCTGTGAAATCTCATTACTAAAATCATGTCTGCATGCTATGCAAACCTTTAGTCATTGTTGTGTTTGCATGTGTAATTAGTTCTTATGTACAATTATTATGTTTTATTTGTTTGGAGATGTTTTTGGACACTATGATAAATTATTTTTGTAATGCTATAACTTTAGATTGCTTTGTTGTATCAACACAAAATTTTACTTAGTTACAGTTGACATGATTGGGAATAAAACAAAAATCTGTTTTTCTGAGCCACCTTATTTACACCCTGAGGTATATAACGTCAAATCAGAAAAATCTGAAAAAAGTTAAAGTTTATTACATTATGCTTTTTTGTGATTTTTCAGCAGTTTCTTAGGCTGAAAGTCTATAGATCTACTATATCATTGAAAGTTTTATCAAGTTATAAGCCTTTAATTTTGGGTATGCCACTGAAACAGGTAATCTTCGAAAACACCCTAAGAGCCTAAAGGTTAATGAACAAAATTGTCATGTCTGGGAAATAGGGCCGGCCCTAGCATTTTGGGTGCCCTAAGCAAATTTTCAAAATGGGTCCCCCCTACCCACAAGAACACCTATCCAAACACACCCAACATCAATAACTAAGCAAGTTTAAATTGTGCAAATAAACAAGTCTATTTATTCAAAAGCATAAAGCCTAGAAATGCAAAACTATCAACTGTAGTTTATCAGCACAGGTAGATCTGCTTCAGAAGTATAAAAAAGCAAGAACATGTTTTTTAAAACAAACAAACTAATATATTTAATGATATTCTGTGCAAATGAATAATAACTAATTAAATTACCAAATTAAGGTGTGGTAGGCTACAGTACAGTAGATGATATTTACACTTACTGTAAATAGTGGTATATGCTATTTGCACCCTGGTGTATAATAAAAGAGTATATCATCTAATGACATTAGTGTATGTAGTATAAGTATTGTGACAGAACTTAACAACATCGCTGGCAATGGGAAGAAATGCACCTGATGTGTCACGTTATGGTACCTCATCTATGTTGTCTTTAAATGCAGAGTGCGACTTTAGAGATAACGGTCTCTTCAGGTCCACCAAACAGGTAACCGAGTCGCCGCCATGACCCTTGCTTTTTGCCGGCCTGTGAAATATCGAGCCGCTGGAAAACGGCACCAACCAGGCATTCCAGACCGGGGAAGGCGTGTGTCCACCCACCCACCCCCTTCTCTGCACTGCCCAACCTTTAGTGACCCCCTCAATCACGACGAGAACACAGCGTTTACTTTCAGTGATATCACACTCCCCTTAGATGCTTTATTTACACATTAGTGTTTATTTTTATTTAAAATAAATGACCTTTCAGTGGTGTGCACAGCCACCGTCTGTCTTTGCTTACATGGATTGATAAGGGGAGAAAAGTGAAATTGGCAAGAGGTGGACTTGAACTAATCAGGGCTGCATTTCCCAAAAGCATCATAAGCCTCAGTAGATCGTAGAAACCATTGGTGTCAGTAGTCTCTACGATCAACTTAAGCTTGCGAAGCTTTTGGGAAACGCAGCCCAGCTGTCTAACTTTCAAATTCACATAATTTTCTCTCCATCTCTTTTCTTCAAATTGTGTGTAGTATTTTTATAAGTTTTGACAGGTTCTGTCAGACTATTGGCATGCATATAGCTGGTCTGTGTGCCCAGTGCTATATACACTTATTGCAATTAATTATATGGTGGCTGCGGGGGCCCTATGCAGCCGCATATGTCACTTAATAAGCAAGGCCGGCACTGCTTGGGAATCTGGCGCAGAATAGAAATGAAAATGGAAGTTACTTTTATTAAATGTAATGAATTACTTCAAAACGTTCTGATGATCTTGATGTTTGCTAGCGTTCAGTTGCACATGTCTTATGTCTGGAGTGAATGCATGTCACACGGACAATCATTATGATTTCACAATAACGAGCAACATTTCAAATGGTATTGATGATGATATTCTCTCAGTGAATTATGTGGCTTGTTAAAGCAAAGTCGCATGACTTTTTTGACGAGTATTTATATTCCTATTTAAATTCTATAGAAATATATTCAGTAAATGTGTTTCCAACGTGGTTTATTTGAATTTATATTGTGCTTCGGCCACTGGGAATAATTCCGGTAAGCACCGGTTGAGTTTAGCACAAGAACTGTTGAGCTACTGTTGCCGAATCCACAGTAAGATCAGTCTTTACAGGACTAATGATGGCTTGGGGTGATGAGGAGCAGAGAGCGGCAGGTAAAGTTGAGGAAGGATTGTTGCTGATTATCTTTTTCAGAGAAGACCAAACTGTTGTTGTGTTGTGATGGCTGAAGATCCATTGAAGCCGTTTCTTGTACTCTCATTCAGTTCCATCTTCCATTCCAGGGTGTGCTGAGTGACTCCAGTCAGGTCTCCTAAGCAACCAAATTGGCCCGGTTGCTAGGGAGGGTAGAGTCACATGGGGTAACCTCCTCGTGGTCGTGATTAGTGGTTCTCGCTCTCAATGGGGCGTGTGGTAAGTTGTGTGTGGATCGTGGAGAGTAGCATGAGCCTCCACATGCTGTGAGTCTCCGCGGTGTCATGCACAACGAGTCACGTGATAAGATGCACGGATTGACGGTCTCAGAAGTGGAGACAACTGAGACTTGTCCTCCATCACCCGGATTGAGGTGAGTAACCGCGCCACCACGAGGACCTACTAAGTAGTGAGAATTGGGCATTCCAAATTGTGGAGAAAAGGGGATAAAAATTTGAAAAAGAAAAAAATATATACCAGACAGCCATGTAATAAAGATGTATTTGAGTTCACGTTCATTAATGTTAGGGTACAAGGGGGCTAGGCCTTGATATACTTACGTAGAAGTTCTTCTTTGTTCTTCGTTCAGGTGTAAAAAGAAGTTCTAAACAGCCGAGCAACAGTATACTGTTCCCGAACATTCAGACACTCATCACACACTGTGGGAGGTGTTTAGAAGTACATTTAAATATGAGGACGCTACATGTAAAACATTAACAATGTGTTATCAATGACTAGTGTCAATGAAGTGTCAATTAAACATTCTATTTGAATTCATAAAAAATGAAAACTATTTTGTTTGCTGTTAATCCCACAGGTTCAGATCCCGATCATTAAAATATAAATCATTTCTTTATCATCTCTTGTAACTGGATCAAATAATGAAAAAAACAAAACAAAACATCGAATTGTAACTAAAAAATGTTTAAAGAATGAAGGATGCATAAACTGATACTGTAAATACTCGTGTGTGTGTGTTTGGATCAGTTGTGCTCCAGATGAATTGTGGTCCAGTTGGCAGGAAACTTTAGCCAGAGCTGATTTACAGTGACCGAAGCTGTTGGCAGGATACAATATTCCACACCTGTGCTCACCTGTGCCGCTGTCTGCACACCTGAACACCTGACCTCCTGAACTCTCACAGGTGACGCTCAACTGCACATGCACCTGCTGAACTCACATCAGATACAATCAGGGCACATCAACATCATGCTGCAAGAATCACTGCCAATGAAATGATATTTCTCTTAGCTCAAGTATGTTAACATTGAGTTTTAATATCAGTGGAAAAAGAGAGAAGGATTTTTCCACCGGTAAGGGGTGTTCTTAGATACGAAATGCAAAGTGGAGTGCTTAAAACTCTTGTAATTGTGGTAACATGCCTATCCTGGAGCTGGAGTTAACAATAAGTAAAGACTGTACACTGAAAACCCTAATAAGTTGACTCTACTCAAATGATTGCGTAAACTCGTTCCTTCAACTGAATTGAGTAATGCCGTTCACTTAACTTGGTGTTCATATAGAATGAACATAACTATTTATTTTTTAGTTGGTTTCGGGTGAGAAAAGACCAAAATATAACTCCTTTTTCACTATAATTCTTGACTGCAGTCTCTTTGGCGATCATGATTTCAAGCTCGATTACTCTTCCTATAACGCTATCTCTGTGTATGCGTCAAGCACTAGGAAGTGTAATTGAGCTTGAAATCATGATCGTGCCTAAAGACTGCAATGACAAGATTTATATTTACAAGAGTTATGTTTTGGTCTGTTTTCACCCAAAATCGATTGGAACGCTTCTAAAGACATGGATTAAACCACTGGAGTCTTATGGATTACTTTTATGCTGCCTTTATGTGCTTTTTGAAGCTTCAAAGTTCTGGTCACCATTCACTTGCATTGTATGGACCTACAGAGCTGAAATATTCTTCTAAAAATCTTCATTTGTGTTCAGCAGAAGAAAGAAAGTCAAACACATCTGGGATGACATGAGGGTGAGTAAATGATGACAGAATTTGATGACAGACCCTGTTCACATTATCTAAGATCTCCTTGTGCATATCCAACTGAAGTACAACCATTCATCATTTCTGTGGAGAAATACATTTATTTAAAGTGATAGTTCACCTAAAAATGAAAATTCTGTCATCATTTACTCATCCTCATGTCATCCCAGATGTGTGACTTTCTTTCTTCTGCTGAACATGTGTGTGTGTGTGTGTGTGTATATGTGTGTGTGTGTGTGTGTGTGTGTATGTATATATATATATATATGTATGTATGTGTGTGTGTGTGTGTGTGTGTGTGTGTGTGTGTGTGTTCTCATGTTTGACCACAGGGATATTTGTTGAGGGTCAGGGTGGGGTTGGGGATTGGGAGGGGGAAAGGGAATAATGGGGGTTAAAAGTTGATTCGGTGTATATATGTTTGCTTTTCTGTTTCATTTGTCTGAATCAATAAAAAGTGTTAATCGGGGAAAAAATAATGCATATAATGACTGCGCTTTATAGTTGTAGAATAATTAATTGTAAATGTATTGATATAAGATTTCATTGCAAATAATAACAAATTAATCCATCCTCAACTGTACCTTTTCAGTTTTCTAGAATATATTTACTCTACCCATGCTTTAACTATGGGTGTCTTTTTCTGTTTACATAAAGTTAAACTCTGTAGATGTTTTTAATGCTGGTGGTAATGGAAAGTGGAATGATCCATGTTGCTTCACTGTACAGATAAGATGCACCTCAGCTTAGCAATAAATTATGTCTCTACAACTTCATCTGACAGAGTCAGACACAATTTGCTTTCTTAATACACGTTTCTGGTCTTATTGTGCTCATTATTCCAAAGAAAAATAAGCGTTTTTCTTGTAGGCTCCGCCTCTGAAACGACGTTCCTTTTCGGCTGACGTCACCAATGCCTCTTATTTTTCAAGCACCTGTCATATAGAGACACTTTGCATGTCCTGTTGCTTTGATTAATCTGCAAATTAATTGTAATGTACAGCAGTCTGATTATATTTAATGAAGATGTTTATCAGGGCGGAAATTTCCCGCCGGCGCTTAAAGGTGTGACGTCATCAGAGCGTCATCAACATGGCGGAGTTCAGTGAGTTTGTGAATCTGCGGCGACGTTTTAATACAAACGAACAACAACAACAACAACAAGAAGAAGAAGACGAACAGAGTGAGAAACTCACACTTATACATATACACAATAAATGACCGTGTTTAATGATAAACTGTCCTCATGTTGTGTTCGCAGATATAGTATCTCTGATGTGTTTTGTTTATTGTAATGTTGTGCAGGTGTTTGTGCAGATGAAGCTGTAGATGTGAAGTCCTCTGCTCGTATCAACAGTCACTCAGTCTTCTGGATTATCTCATCTCTCAGTCTCACCTATTATGTGGATTTCTTCTCTGTCATATTCAACAACAGTGATATTCACAGGTGACTGAGATTCTGTGTTCAAATGTCCAGTTTTCTTTCACTCCACAACCTTATTACACCAATCTTACTCATAAACAACTGAATCTCTCTCACACACACACACACACACACACACACACACACACACTACACACAAACACATAAACATATACACACACTACACACAAACACATACACACACTACACACAAACACATAAACATATACACACACTACACACAAACACATAAACATATACACACACTACACACAAACACATAAATATACACACACTACACACATACAAACACATAAACATACACGCACTACACACACACAAACACATAAACATACACACACACCAACAAACACATAAACACACACACACACCAACAAACACATAAACATACACACACACCAACACATAAACATACACGCACTACACACGTACACACACAAACACATAAACATACACACACTACACACGTACACACACAAACACATAAACATACACGCACTACACACATACACATACAAACACATAAACATACACACACTACACACACACACACACAAAGACATAAACATACACGCACTACACACATACACACACAAACACATAAACATACACACACTACACACATACACACACAAACACATAAACATACACGCACTACACACATACACGCACTACACACACACAAACACATAAACATACACGCACTACACACACACAAACACATAAACATACACGCACTACACACATACACACATAAACATACACGCACTACACACATACACACATAAACATACACGCACTACACACACAAACACATAAACATACACGCACTACACACACACACACACAAACACATAAACATACACGCACTACACACATACACACACAAACACATAAACATACACGCACTACACACATACACGCACTACACACACACAAACACATAAACATACACGCACTACACACATACACACACAAACACATAAACATACACACACTACACACATACACACACAAACACATAAACATACACACACTACACACATACACATACACACACTACACACATACACACACAAACACATAAACACACAATCACACATATGGCCTGTTCTTGTCTTTCTGGATTACGATACAGATTATCATGCTCTGGTTACACAGAGAGGCCCTACACACTAACACTATATAATACAGACATTCACAACACACTGAACTCTAACGATCTCTACATCACAAACCCCTAATCTCTACACAACTCTAAACCTCTCAACTCTACACCCCCAGATTGCACTTCAGCAGAATGTGTTCAGCAGCATTTGGACTTGATCAGTCTCTGAATATGTGTTCAGTGTTGTTCAGGTTGTGTGTGTTGTGTTTTGCAGTTGGTGGTTTGCTGTAGGTGTGGTGTTGTTGGGATTGTGTCTGAGTCTCGCAGCGTTCTGTATCGTGTATCTGGAGTGGTTTAAAGGCATCAAACACTACGAGCAGGAATATCCTGCCATCCCAGCTGTCACCACTGGCGCCTTCATCGCTGCGTCCTTCAGGTCGGCGTTTATTTCACACATTTGTCTTTATGAAGCACAAGATATGATGAGACTTCATGAGTTTATGATAAGACTAGTTGATCTCAGGAGTGGAATAGAGCGCAACAGTCTGCTCCGGAAGTAATTATCACATTCGGGGAACTGATTTTAACAATATATCATAAACCTGTAAAGACAGACCTACCGTGAGCTCTGAGGTTGTTCATTGATGGTATACATTGAAGACATCAGTCTGCGTTATTTCCACTTCATTAAAAAAAAATTAATAATAATGTTAAATAGCAGAATTCCTGGTGAAGAACTACATTACCCATGATCCTGCAGTGAAATATCCACCAATCAAACTCAAACTATTTCTATATTTGTATATGTTTTGCAATAAAATAAAAAATGTTGATTCTATCATTTGAATGAACTTTTAATCAATAGTTTCCCATCATTTTTAATTTGATTACATCATTCACAACACTTCATGGGATTGTAGTTCACTCCCTCATTAAAGACGTTAAGTACACAGTCTTACAAATACTTTTTTAGTTTCAAATTAAAGTTAGTAATGTTATTCACATCAGAGATGGTTGGTTTGATTCATCACTTACAACTCTTTTATGAAGGATTTTACAAAATCCAGATGAAACATTTAATGTGTAAAATGCTTCCGGAACCAAGACGGATGAAAAGTGTGCAGCATTGTTTGTATGAAATATAAATGTATTCAGTTATTGATAAATAAGACATTAGTAGCTACATATATCTCACAGCTCTTATCATAATGAATCATTCATTACCTGAGATGTGTGTGTGTGTGTGTTGCAGCTTTAACATCGCTCTGTGGCCGGTTTGGTCTTTCTTCACTCCAGTGATTCTCTTCACTCAGTTTATGGGGGTGGTGATGTTGATTTCACTGATGGGCTGAAACACACGGTGAGACTCATCATCATACGATCCGGAACGATCAACTCTTCATAGAACCGATTATAATGATCTGTAAATGTGTCTCAATCTGCAGTGAATCAGGACTCTCTCTTCCGAAGCCGACAGTGGACCACAGGAAGGTCAGCTGATCTGTGACTGAACATGTACCTGCCCCCCTGACCCCTCTCTGACCTCTGACCTCTGCTTGAGTTCAGTGCTGAAGATGCGCTTTAATGAACTCACACGATATTCTGACTTCTCAAATCAACAGCCATTCATAATTTCCCTGATACCAGATGTGTTTTGTATGTCAGGTTGTGTTTGTTTACATGTAAACACTGGAGAACTGT
>NC_059370.1:46033454-46040954 GCF_019703515.2 Myxocyprinus asiaticus | reverse complement strand
GAGCTTTGATCACACTACACACACACACACACACACACACTACACACACTCACACTACTCACACACACACACTACACACACTACACACACTACACACTCACACTACTCACACTACACACACTACTCACACTACACACTCACACTACTCACACTACTCACACTACACACTCACACTACTCACACTACACACACTACTCACACTACACACACACTCACACTACTCACACACACACACTACACACTACTCACACACACACACTACACACACTACTCACACTACACACACTACTCACACTACACACACACACGCTACTCACACTACACACACACTTCACACACACTCACACACTACACACACACGCTACTCACACTACACACAAACACTACACACACACACACTCACACACACACTACACACACAAACACCACACACACACACACACACTACGCACACTCACACACACTCTCTGACACACACACACTCTCTCTTTCACACACACACACTCTCTCTCTCTCTCTCACACACTCACACACACACACACACTCTCTCTCTCTCTCTCTCTCTCTCTCACACACTCACACACACACACTCTCTCTCCTCTCTCTCCCTCTCACACACACTCACACACACACACACACACTCTCTCTCTCTCTCTCTCTCTCTCTCACACACACTCACACACACACACACTCTCTCTCTCTCTCTCTCTCTCTCTCTCTCTCTCTCACACACACTCACACACACACACACTCTCTCTCTCTCTCTCTCTCTCTCTCTCTCTCTCTCTCACACACTCACACACACACACTCTCTCTCCTCTCTCTCCCTCTCTCTCTCTCACACACACACACACACACTTCTGGACTGCAGGAGGATGAAGCCAAATTTCAGGCTGGATTACAGCGTGCTCGGATGATTCTATGAGTCTGTTAATCCGGGTCAGAGCCGTGATCATAGAGAGCTCTTTTGTTGAAGTTCTGGCCTGGATCAGTTTCATCTAATTGTAGGTCTCTGTGAAGTTGAGCACACCGTTTGTTCTTGCAAACATTTCCTCAAGTGCTTCGATAGAGCAGATTGCGTCTCGTCATTTCTACGGCACGACCGGAGCCTATAGGCGGATTTTCGGTTCTGCACATTCTTCTGATGTACATCAAGTCCACGCCATTATAATGAGTCCACGGTCAACAAAGGGAAGGTCCATAAAGAGCCTTTGACCGGTGAAATCTGAGCTCGTAAAAGCTTCAGTTGAGTCATACAGACTGAGGAGAAACTCAACGGAGCTTCACATCGGACTGTGGGATGAGGAGACACGACTAGACTGCCAAAAACCCACATAAAACCACATAAAACCACAGGCGAGTGTGGAGATCAGCTGGTCTGGATGGATGGAGATGTTTGGCATGTGAAGATCGGCTTTCTTGGCTTCATTGATTTCCCTTCATACAGATGAATGAAACTCGATCTGTGTTAATCTTTTGTAGGTGGTATATAGGAGCAGATCTCCACGGCGGATGGATGGACGTTAAGTATGTGTGTTTCTGATCTCTGAGGACCTTCATTCGGACACCGATCACCGGCACCATGGTGGAGCACAGCGGCCTGGACATCATGTGTCTGAACAAACACAGTCCCAGTCCTTCCTCGGGCTCGTCCGCGGACTCAGAAAAGAAACTTTTGTCCAAGTTGAAGGTGAGTTTGACCAAGAAGTACCCGCAGAAGAACGCCGAGACGCTGAGCGCGCAGTACGGGACCAACCTGCTGCTGATCGGCGTGTCCGTGATGCTCGCGCTGGCCCAGCACGGTCCGGTGGTGCGGGAGGAACACCTGCTGACCTTCATCACGGTGCTGATGCTCGTGCAGCTCGTGTGGATGCTCTGCTACATGATCCGGCGGGAGCGCGAGCGCAGTCCGGTACCGGAGAGAGACGCGCACGCGGGGACCAGCTGGATACGAGGTGAACGACTGGGACGTGTCTGACTTTAAACCAGACTAAGATGCTTTTAAGGTGGTTTGCTGGTCTTAGTCGCACTAAGAAACATTTTTCTCTGTCAATTTCACAAATTGTGTCGTGGGTCCCGTGATTCGGTTCTTTTCAATAGGGTGAGCAAAACGGTCTGAATCGGTTCGCGGTTTAGTTTGAATGATTCGAACAGCCGTTTGGAGCGGCTCTTCACTCTGTAAAACAAGTGTCAATAAAACAAATCATTCTAAAAGCATCAGAAAGACCAGCAAAGCACCTGAGCTCTGGTTTAAGCTGCTTGTTTGTATTGTTGAATGCAGTTGTTGTTTCCACACTGAACATGATTTGCGCTGATGTTTGTGAATCAGGCGGTTTGACGATGTTGGCGTTACTGTCGCTCATCATGGACGCGTTTCGCATTGGATATTTTGTAGGATATCACTCCTGCATCTCTGCTGTGCTCGGAGTTTATCCTATCATCCACGCGCTGCACACCATCTCTCAGGTGAGAACAGCCCGTTACTTTCACAGTACACCGTCAACAGCGCATGTCCCGTTACCGGATCAGTGAATGAATCTGATTCTGATTGCAGGTGCATTTCCTGTGGTTCCACATCAAAGATGTTATCAAGAAATATGAAACATTTGAAAGGTAAAGAATAGACAAGAAATGTATTAACATTGCTGTTTCTTTTACATTCACACTAGCAGTCAAAGTTTGGACACACCGACTAAATCTTTATTATGTTCCACAATAGTGAGCCATCAAAACTCTTATATAATGAATGAAATGAAAGCTCTGTTGTATTTTCACTAGTAGATTCTGATAACTCTCTCAATCAACTTCATGAGGTTTCATCCTGAGATGCTTTTTAAACACTATTTATTAAAGAAATTCATTTGTACCTGTTGGCATAATTAGTGTTTGTTCTTAACCAGGGGCCTCAGCAATCTTCCAAAGGGGGCTGCAATGACTTTAAATCATTTATTTTTAATTCTAAAAACTGCTAAAAATAATTAAGACTTATGGCCAAAAGATATAAACTGATAAAGGGGACTTGGAGTCATAATGGTTAAGAACCATAAATCTACACAACAAAGCATTTAAGTGTTAGCCTTTAGATATAAATATTTTTAAAATCATGAGAAAAATAAATTCAGTTAATTGTGTACAAACGTTTAACTGTGGAACACAACCCAAATTATTAATCTATGACAGAGAGTACTGCAATACAGAGTTTAAAACATTTCTCAGAATACACACACACACACATATACACACACACACACATACTCACAAACACACACACATACACAAACATACACGCAAACAAACATACACACACACACACATATACACAAACATACACACAAACACACACACACACGCACACACATATACACACACACACATATACACAAACATACACACAAACACACACACACACACATACTCACAAACACACACACATACACAAACATACATGCAAACAAACATACACACACACACACATATACACAAACATACACACAAACACACACGCACACACATATACACACAAACACTCTCACACACACACATACTCACAAACACACACACATATACACAAACATACACTAACACACACACACACACACACATATACACAAACATACACACACACACATATACACAAACATACACACAAACACACACACACACACGCACACACATATACACACAAACACACACACATATACACAAACATACACACAAACACTCACACACACACACACACACACACACATATACACAAACATACACACAGACTCACACACAAACACACACACACACACATATACACACAAACAAAGACACATAAACACACACACATATACACACACACACACACACACACACACATATACACAAACATACACACACACACATATACACAAACATACACACAAACACACACACACACACGCACACACATATACACACAAACACACACACATATACACAAACATACACACAAACACTCACACACACACACACACACACACACACATATACACAAACATACACACAGACTCACACACAAACACACACACACACACATATACACACAAACAAAGACACATAAACACACACACATATACACACACACACACACACACACATATACACAAACATACACACACACACATATACACAAACATACACACAAACACACACACACACACGCACACACATATACACACAAACACACACACATATACACAAACATACACACAAACACTCACACACACACACACACACACACACATATACACAAACATACACACAGACTCACACACAAACACACACACACACACATATACACACAAACAAAGACACATAAACACACACACATATACACACACACACACACACACACAGATATTATTTAGAAACAGTTGTGCATTGCGAAAGTGCAAAAACTGTGAATCAATTTCTCATGCCTTAAAGGGACAGTTCACCCAAAAATCATCATTTACTCACCCTCATGCCATCCCAGATGTGTGACTTTCTTTCTTCTGCTGAACACAAATGAAGATTTTTAGAAGAATATTTCAGCTCTGTAGGTCCATACAATGCAAGTGAATGGTGACCAGACATTTGAAGCTCCAAAAAGCACATAAAGGCAGCATAACAGTAACCAATAAGACTCCAGAGATTTAATCCATGTCTTCTGAAGTGATATGATCGTTTTTGTTCATATTCTTCTAAAAATCTTAATTTGTGTTCAGCAGAAGAAAGAAAGTCACACACATCTGGGATGGCATGAGGGTGAGTAAATGATGACAGAATTTTCATTTTTGGGTGAACTATCACTTTAAAATATTTTTAGAAGTCATTGAGGGATTCGTCAGTTTCTGTCACTCCAGTGGACATAAATGTGTTTGTAGAGTCAGTTACCACTGTAACAGGTGTGTTATTGGTATATCAGTGTTCATGTGATGTTTAGTGATGTTTGTGTTGAGCAGGTTTGGTGTGATTCACGCTGTCTTCACGAATCTGCTGCTGTGGTGTAATGGTGTGATGTCAGAGGCCGAACATTTCCTCAACAACCACCGGAGACGCTTAACTGCACTGGGCTACGCTAATCTCACCACAGGTAAATGTGTGTGTGGAGCGAGTGGACAATAGTGTTTTTCAGAGTGTGCTACTCCTGTGGGAGGTCTCTCTCTCTCTCTCTCTCTCTCTCTCAGCAAACCCCCTCAGGTTTATATGTGCAGTTCACATGACACTAAATAGAAAATGTTTATTCTTTTTTTCTTAAATTCCCTTCACTTTTACTATAGTGCATGACTCATTTTAACGTTTGCATTACATATCAACATTTACAAGCTTGTTCGAGTGTGATTAAATTGTACGGTTGCTCGACTGATAGAGCGTTGCACTTGTGATGTAAAGGAGCGGGATACGAGTCCTGAAGAGCACACGAGTCCACATGTGAACCCAAAGTGTCATAGAAGCACCACAAAATGACGTGGTTGTGTTTTTCATCTCACATTTGCTTTTTCTGACACTATCGGTTAGGTTTAGGTTTAAGATTTAGGGTAGAATTAAAACTCAAAGTATTACCTTAAACCTAAACCATTAACCTGCTTGGGAGAACAGCTTTTAGTGCCACATACTGGACATTTCACCTCAGAACTTGAAATGATCCATATAATGTTATGTTGCAAAAGTGTCAACACAGTCACGCAATTGTCATGAGATCAGGCTGATCCTGCTACATGCCTGTACTCATCATGAATGATGAAAAATATTAAACGTATCAAAATGTATACAGTAATATATCTATATTAGCATTATCATCATATCATAAAGTCAGTAATTTATCATTTTGTCACTATTCAGTGTAGTGGAGTGACACAATCCATTTGAAAACTGCAAATTATTTGAAAATCCTTGAAAATGTTGCTAATAACGACCTACCAGGATGTAAATAAGACATTTTTAGATGAGGAAGAGTTATATGTCTTATTTTTAATTAAATAGATAATAGGGAGCAGTCTGTCTCCCTAATAAGGCCAAATGCATCCGATAAAGGCAAAACGTAGGCAAAAATGAAATTTGTCTCCTTACGCATTGATTACCAATCTGTAAGAGGTAACCATTCAGTATCATGTAAAAGGGGTCATGACGTGCCTTTATTTATTATTATAATATACTGTAAGTAAAGTTTTTTTACACAAATAAACACTCATATATTTGTAAAACATGATATTTTCGACACTCATTGTGACCGTCTGTCAGAAACTCTCGGTTTTGTTGCTGCTTCTCCTTTAAGAATTGACAGTACACGCCCACTGTTCTGATTGGCTCTCAGCTCTTGACTGACCCGTCATCTCACTGCTCACCGTTGCTGGGCGGGGCTACAGAACTGATTAAAGGGAAAGTAGGCGTTGATGTGTTTGTGGAGACGGTCACATGCAAATGTCTACCACAGTGTGACATCATAATGTGGAGGAAGTAGAGAACGAGTCTTTGTGGCAGCTTGATTTCAACAAATGCTGTTTTTGCAGTAAGGAGGAAGTTTTGAGTTGTGAAACTTACACCACAAGACCAATTAAATGAACTACAGGCAAAAAAAGTGATTACAAATGGTGACAAACTGACATAAATGGTGACCATTCATTGATTTAATGTCATTGGCAGTGTTGCCAATTTGAGGAATTTTTCAACAAATTTAGTGACTTTCTCATAGTTGCTGCAACATTTAATGATGTTTTGTGATAAGGAGCTGTTTTGGCTATATTTAAATATACTTGGTGATTTTTAGTGGTAAATTATTAAACGCACACAAAGTCATACTATGTGATAAGAAGTCAGGTCTAAGGAAATATGCACTGACCACCAAACACATCCCGAGTGCGAAACTCTTTTCCAATCAAAGGCAGGTGCATATGGACTCATTTACATCACCTGTCTGTTGCTGAAACTGAATGTACTTTAGTGCCTTACATTGCTGAACATGATTCAGAGAAGATTCAGAGAACACCCAGAGAACACTGAGAGAACACTCAGAGAAGATTCAGAGGACACTCAGAAAAGAGAACACTCTGAAATTGTCTGTGTGTTTGTTTGTTTTGGTCATTATGGGTACATTTCCTTTTAGCTGTTTGCACTGCTGCTAGTGAATAAAAAAGTGATTAGCACAAATTTAGTATAGTCTAGTGTTTTATTGTTATGTTTTAATTACTATTGTTTTTATTATTTATTACTACTGCTATTACAATTTAATAATAATTATATATAGAATGAAATTATATAGAATAAATGTTTTATATGATATTATAATTATAATAATTGTAATGACTTATTTGATATAATGATGTATTTTATTAGTTTAAATATTCACCGCAAGGTGAATGACACTAATCATGACAACTTTAAATTGTCGTTGCATATTATAATTATTTTTTATTGCTAATGTGTGCAAAACTGTTGCACTGTACAGCCTTCATAAATGCAGTAACATTCATGTGTTTAAACAGCAATGAACCT
>NC_059370.1:46020954-46028454 GCF_019703515.2 Myxocyprinus asiaticus | reverse complement strand
CACACACACATCTGCTCCGTGACTCACTGCTGCAGTTTCTGTGTCAATGTGGATGTTTGACATACTGACCTTTCAAACAACATGAGCACAAACAGTTCTGCTTCACTGACGTGTGCTGATGATGTCACATTTATACATGTCTAAATATCTCTAGTCTATACAACTCTCTCTGTTTCTGATTCCTGGATGAATTTTAAGAACTTGCATAGCAGCACCAATCCTGTAATACAGTAACTTACAAAAGATGAAAATGTTTGTTGTGGTAGCTTCAGGTCATTAAAGTGATAGTTCACCCCAAAATGAAAATTCTGTCATCATTTACTCACCCTCATGTCATCCCAGATGTGTGTGACTTTCTTTCTTCTGCTGAACACAAATGAAGATTTTTAGATGAATATTTCAGCTCTGTAGGTCCATACAATGCAAGTGAATGGTGACCAGAACTTTAAAGCTCCAAAAAGCACATAAAGGCAGCATAAAAGTAATCCATAAGACTCCAGTGGTTTAATCCATGTCTTCTGAAGTGATATGATAGGTGTGGGTGAGAAACAGATCAATATTTAAGTAATTTTTCACTGTACATCTGGCCATTGCAGTCTTTAGACACGATCATGATTTCAAGCTCGATTACACTTCCTATAGCGCCATCTCTGCGCATGCATGAAATCATGATCTTGTCTAACCGTATGACATGAGGGTGAGTAAATGATGAGAGAATTTTACATTTTGGGGTGAACTGTCACTTTAAATCCTCCAAAAATTGACCCCATTGACTTCCATTGTAAGTGTCTCACTGGAACACACATTTAAAGAAAAGGAGGGACGAGTCGAAATTTATATTTGTGGTAATCAGTATTATGACACAAATGCTGTCGATTGAGATTCACTTGTATTGAACACAGAATATTCCTTTAATGTAATATTTTATCTGCTATATTAAGAGGACAGATGAGTGTGGTGTGTGTGTGTGTGTGTGTGTGTGTGTGTGTGTGTGTGTGTGTGTGTGTGTGTGTGTGTGTGTGTGGCCTGCAGGTGGCGTTACAGACACATTTTCATTCATTTACTCTTGTACATTATTTTCAACATTTATTGCAGTAGTTAAACTCATTGTAATGAATGAAAGTCAGACTGTGCAGCTCAAAGTGAATTGTTCATTAAATGTGATATTGATCTGTGAGGAAAGAATCTTTATGTGTTGAAATTATTGTACTCGGTTCACTGAGCTGAAAATTCAAGAAACTTTTGTAGTTTGGTATTTTGTAAGTGTCAATCATCTAGACAAAGAGAAGAAACACGGAGAGATTAAATGTGTTAAATGCTTGTATTATTGTCATGTGTAGATCATTTTGGATAAAAGTATCTTCTAAATGAATAAATGAAAAAGATCAAGAGCGAGAGAAAGTATTTTGGTTCCACACGCTTCAGCACCATGATCAGCATGAGCTCATTCTGCATGTTAAAAAAATAATACATTAAATCATGAAATTATACACCACCAACAACAAAAAATATATGTGAATGTCTTCTGATCTGCATTTATCTGAAAGCCAACGCCTCATTAATCTCTGTTCTCACAGCAGGGATAATTATGACAATAATATTGATATAGTACCAGAGGCAGGGGCTAGTTGTCACATTCGAGTGGATATTTCTCAGGTTTATTTTTGAAAGCCTATTTTATATATATATATACACACAGCAAACATGAAAAGGTAACACAAATATAAAACCATTGTTTTGGCTACCAAACCTGTAATACATTTTGTAAAATGTATCCTGTATAAAACAGGTAAACCCAATACATGTAACTTGCCCCGACGTGACATTTTTGAAATATAATTAAAATCTGCTTTCGTTATATAACTGACACATCTTAATGTGTTCTCCAATATCTATTACAATCAAATAAAGACAGATGCTATTTACACTAAGTGCAAATAGTGTTAGATACTCTTACACCCCTGTTTAAATACTAACATACAGTATAGTGACATCACTGCAGCATATTTATTGCGTTTATTAGTTTAAGAGCCGGTGTATTTAGAGGATGAGACACTGGTGGGATCTCTTTATATTTTATAGACTCGGGATCAGACTGATGGAGGTGATAATTCAACAGATGTCTTCTGTATTTCACTGTTTAGGGGATATAAGATTAATTCAGTCCTGCAGCCGGTACTGGATGTTCCACTATGTTCCCCCAAAATATTCTTTGCAAATTCCAACAGATTTTTTCATACTGCAGTTTTATCCCAATTTTGAAAATTTAAGATTGGTCCCCAGATTTCACATCCATGTAATATAATAATGTTTTAATTGGTAATTTCACATGGCTGAATCGTGATTTAATTACATGTCCTCCGAGCCTTTTCACTCAATGCTTTTCCAGCCAGACTGAAACCCCCAAATGCACCGATCTCAATGCCCAGATAACTGTAACTGGTCTGGCCTTCTTCTGGAACACCATGACTCTGGTTTAGTCCAGGCTGACTGTAAGGGTCCACTCCTGACAGTCTCTGCTGTGGGAGACATCAGGACTAAATCATCTGCATACAGCTGACATTTGACCTCAGTGTCATGTAGAGTGAGGCCAGAGATACTGCTGCAAAATCATTTATATAGATGTTAAATAGAGTCAGACTGCATCCCTGTCTCACTCCACATCCCTGCCGGAAGAATACTGTTCTGTGATTTCTCATTTTGATGCACATTTATTGTTTGTGTACAGGGATTGTATAATATCAAAGGTTTTTTCCGCTAATGCCGATTTGTAGGAGTTTATAAAGTAAACCATTGTGCCAAATAGAGTCTAATGCTTTGTTGGATTCATTTTTTGATATAGTTTTTTTTAAAGTAAGATTTCCAAATGTTGGTGTTTCATATTTTTTTAAACAGACTCCAAAATGTGTTTTGGTCTATTGATTGATCAATGTAATTAATTGTAACTTTTTTTTATCCCCAATTTGGAATGCCCAATTCCCAATGTGCTCTAAGTCCTCGTGGTGGCGTAGTGACTCGCCTCAATCCGGGTGGAGGACGAATCTCAGTTGCCTCCACGTGTGAGACCGTCAATCCGTGCATCTTATCACGTGACTTGTTGAGAGCGTTACCGCGGAGATCTAGCGCGTGTGGAGGCTTCACGCTATTCTCCGCGGCATCCACGCACAACTCACCACACACCCCACCGAGAGCGAGAACCACATTATAGCGACCATGAGGGGGTTACCCCATGTGACTCTACCCTCCCTAGCAACCGGGCCAATTTGGTTGCTTAGGAGACCTGTCTGGAGTCACTCAGCACGCCCTGGATTCAAACTCACGACTCCAGGTGTGGTAGTCAGCGTCAATACTCGCTGAGATACCCAGACCCTCATTAATTTTAACTTTAAAATAGTTTAAAATAGAGTCTTTTGTGTTTATTCAAGTGAGCTTGTCATCTCATTGGCTGGTACTTCATGTTTTTTGTTGGCGAGTTGTCTTCTTGTCTAAGACATTTACATTCATTATCAAACCAGACAGCATTTTTTATTTTTCGTTGATTTGTTTTAAGTTTGTTTGGTTGTTTAGTGTTGATAAAATGGCCAATGTTTCAAATATGTAATTAATTTTGTCTGTTGCTGAATTTATTCCATTTACCTCTGGGGGGAAATTAATAGACACAAAATCATTTAACATAAGTAATTAATGTCTGTAATTGAATAATCAACCACATTAACTCCTAATGTAGAGCAGTACGTAAATCTACCAAGTGAATATTCTCCATTTCTGATGTAAAGCCCCAAACCGTTACACAGCTTTAACATCTGCTTTCCATTTGTGTTGATTAAACTGTCATAGCTGTTTCTTAGACTGATAACTGATGTTAAGATATGGTGTCGTCATACATATGAATATCATCTACTATATTTATATAATCAATTTCTCTCCCAGTTCTTGTGTTTAGGTCACCACACATCAGGACATTCCTCTGGACTGGAAGTGTAAGATATTAATCTGCTGCTAGTTAATAAGTCGTGATCTACAGACTTGTTACCAAATGTAGAAGAGTGCAGACCTTGTATATTCCAACAACTGATTTAAAATGATTTCATGCATACGACTGATATTTTATAACATGTGTATATACATATATACAGTATGACTCTTGTAGATTATGTCATCAGTTTAGAACAGATGTTGTTGAGTAGATGTCTAATCTGGTTGAGTTCTGCCGCTGCTGAACCGCTGCTGTATGACTCTGGTGTTGTTCTGGAGCTCTTATGGCTGTTTCGTCTTGTCTGGACTGGAGGAGCAGGACTTCTCTTGACAGTTGGGTTGCTGGTGCTTCTTGTATTTAGGGCTGTGCATTTCAGTGCACTTGCAAAGAGCTTCACTCCTTGTTTGTTAAGGTGTACATGATCGTGCATATGATGAGGTCATATGTCCTTATGGTGGGCCAGATGGACATTTGGAAGCAGTGCACATCTTCTGGAGAGTTCTGCATTGTTTCCATGAATGACATGGATTGGCACATTATAGTGTGGATAGAGTAAAGACCTCTCTGAGTACTGGAGCCACATGACCTTTCATGGCCCTCAAGTCATTCGTCCCTGTGTGAATAATGATGTGCTGGTAGGATTTCAAAGGCACTTCTGGAGACCTTCATTTTTTGGAAGTAACAGTCTCTCTCTCTCGCTCGCTCTCTCTCTCACTCTCTTACTCTCTCTCTCGCTCGCTCTCTCTCTCACTCTCTTACTCTCTCTCTCTCTCTCTCTCTCACCCTTTCTCTCTCTCTCTCTCTCTCTCTTATCTCTCTCTCTCTCTCTCTCTCTCTCACCCTTTCTCGCTCTCTCTCTCACTCTCTTATTCTCTCTCTCTCTCTCTCTCACCCTTTCTCTCTCTCTCTCTCTCTCTCTCTCTCTCTCACCCTTTCTCTCTCTCTCTCTCTCTCTCTCTCTCTCAGAACAGCTGTGAAGAGTTCCTGCGCGCTCAGAGAGGTCAGACGCATTCAGTCAGTGAGCACCCCTCCGCACGCGCGCGAATGAACCGGACAGTTTGGACCGGACCTGATCCGATCATCTGAATCGACTGGTGTCACATTCACTCTCTCGTCGCGTTTGTCGATCATGCGCGCGGCGCACGCGCCCCATGGCGACCCGTGAGCGCAGAGGAACTCACTAGCCTATACCGAACCTAACCGAGTTCGACGCGCGCGAGATGCTGGCTGCGCGCACGCTCACCGGATGCCTACTGTGCGTTCTGATCCTCTGGACTCTGTTCGGGAACATTCTGGTGTGTGCCGCGGTGCTCCGGTTCCGCCACCTGCGCACGAAAGTCACCAACATCTTCATCGTGTCTCTGGCGGTGTCGGACCTGTTCGTGGCGGTGCTCGTGATGCCGTGGAAGGCGGTGGCGGAGGTGGCCGGCTTCTGGCCGTTCGGCGCGTTCTGCAGCGTCTGGGTGGCATTTGACATCATGTGCTCCACCGCGTCCATCCTCAACCTGTGCGTCATCAGCGTGGACCGCTACTGGGCGATCAGCAGCCCGTTCCGCTACGAGCGCAAGATGACCCCGCGCGTGGCCTTCGTGATGATCGGTGCGGCGTGGACGCTGTCCGTCCTCATCTCGTTCATCCCGGTGCAGCTGGAGTGGCACAAAGCCGCCGCGCAGACGAACGCGTCCGGCACCGAGAACTGCGACTCAAGTTTGAACCGCGAGTATGCCATCTCCTCGTCACTCATCAGCTTCTACATTCCCGTGGCGATCATGATCGTCACGTACACGCGGATCTACCGCATCGCGCAGATCCAGATCCGGAGGATTGCGTCGCTGGAACGCGCGGCCGAGCACGCGCAGAGCTGCAGGACGAGCCGGCTCGCGTACCGACACCACAGCAGCCTGAAGAACTCCTTCAACCGCGAGACCAAAGTTCTGAAGACGCTGTCCGTCATCATGGGCGTGTTCGTGTGCTGCTGGCTGCCGTTCTTCATCCTCAACTGCACGGTTCCGTTCTGCGACAAGCCGGGCTCGGGTCTGCCGTGCGTCAGCGAGACCACCTTCGACGTGTTCGTGTGGTTCGGCTGGACCAACTCCTCTCTGAACCCCGTCATCTACGCGTTTAACGCGGACTTCCGCAAGGGCTTCGCCAGTCTGTTGGGTTGTCGGAACCGCTGCGCGAGCACTCCGGTGGAGACGGTGAACATCAGCAACGAGCTCGTGTCGTTCAACCAGGACACGCTGCTTCATAAAGAGCTCGTGAACGCGTACGGCAACATCATCCCGAACGTGGTGGAGTGCATGGACACCGAGGAGGACGCGTTCGACCGGATCTCGCAGCTCTCTCGCAACGACGGCGACGTTTGCACGGACTCGGTGTGTGATGTGGAGACGGATATCTGTCTGGACGCACTCGCGCGCTTCACGCCGAACGGGGGTGTGTGGAAACCAAAGGTGAAAGTTTCAGAACTTTTCATTGAAAACTCCCGTTAGTTGAATATAAAGTTCCTGAAGTGTGCAGTATGCAGTGGAATAAGTGTCTGACATGAGCTCCTGATGTGACATGTTTCAGTATTTAAATGTGCTACAGTAACTCCTGACTGATGAAATATTGAGTCTGATGTTGAAATTAAGTGACAAGCCACTTAAGGCTGTTTGTCACAATGTTTTTATCAGAGTTAGTGCCTAAAACCCTCTTAACTGTGGTAAAATCACTGGAACACTGCCTTAAATTGTTTATTGCTTTTATAAAACACTGACTTCAGCAATATTATAAACCACCAATGTTCAACAAACAGTAATATATTCTGGGTTCAAACCAAGTTCATCTCAATCGACAGTATTTATGTCATAATATTGATTACCACAAATATTAATTTCGACTCGTCCCTCCTTTTCTTTAAATGTGTGTTCCAGTGAGACACTTACAATGGAAGTCAATGGGGTCAATTTTTGGAGGGTTTAAAGACAGAAATGTGACGCTTATAATTTTATAAAAGCACTTACATTAATTCTTCTGTTAAAACTCGTGTATTATTTCAGCTGTAAAGTTATTTAAAGTGTCATTTTTAGAGTTTACGTCGTTGTCATGGCAACGAAGTAGTAAAATTGTCTCTAACTTCACACAGATGCGGTTAGTAAGTGATGTTATCACAGTAAAATCATGTTAACACACATATTGTTTATGTCTTGTGTCTATACTTTTGAAACAGTGAGTATTTTAATGTTTACAGATTATTGACCCCATTGACTTCCATTGTAAGTGTCTCACTGGAACACACATTTAAAGAAAAGGAGGGACGAGTCGAAATTAATATTTGTGGTAATCAACATTATGACACAAATGCTGTCGATTGAGATTCACTTGTATTAAACACAGAATATTCCTTTAACTGTCAGAATTAATATTTGTTCAGACTAAAGGGTCGGTCCACTTTGTTTTCGACCCATGAGCCCGTACAGACACGTTTGACGCATGTACACTACGACTGATTTGTGATACTCTTAGTAGTCAACAGCAGGTGC
>NC_059370.1:46013454-46015954 GCF_019703515.2 Myxocyprinus asiaticus | reverse complement strand
TAGATAAAGATGCTTTTGGGAAACCCAGCTATTATTAGTAATATAATGATGCAGAGAAGCATTAATAGAGACGAGAGTGAAATAATTATATTTGTTTGGCTCTTCATGTATGAACAGATGATAGATTGAGGAACTAAAGCTGAACATGATCAATACTTTAATTCAATCTGTATTTTTCTCTTCAGATATTGATTAAGGTCTCTTCAGATGTGATGATGTCATGAGGAAATAATTATAAACACTGACTGACATGTTCAAAAAATACTGTATCTTATAATTATTATTTTGAGTCAGATGGACTTTTACACAATCTCACGTTATTTGTGTTTTTTTAGTTTTCACACGTCTCCTGTGAATCATCTACTGCTGCTCAATGACATTTAATTGTCAACAAATCAAGGTTTAATTTGTTTGTGTCATTACTGGATGTTATTATTACACCTACAATTTCCACAAGCCCAGTTTATTCTATTCTATTCTATTCTATTTCAGCATCTGTCAATCTCTGCAGTATTGTGGACCATCATGAAGGGAAACATCTAATTTATTTTGTTTCTTCTTGCAGTCAATCTCTGGTGCTGACAGAAAGAGACTGCAGGTGTCTCTGCAGTGTGTGTGTCTCTCTTTCTGTATGTGTGTGAATGTGTGTGAGTGTCTCTCTCTGTATGTGTGTCTCTTTCTGTATGTGTGTGTGAGTGTCTCTCTCTGTATGTGTGTGTGTGTCTCTTTCTGTTTGTAATTTTATAATTTAATAATTAATTATAACTGTATTTATTTATCACATGTTATACATTTGCACATATACAGTGAAATTCTTTTTTTTTTCACATATCCCAGCTAAGCTGGGGTCAGAGTGCAGGGTCAGCCATGATACAGCACCCCTGGAGCAGATAGGGTCAAGGGCCTTGCTCAAGGGCCCAACAGTGGCATCTTGGGGCTTGAACCACTGACCTTCTGATCAGTAACCCAGAGCCTTAACTGCTGAGCCACCACTGACCCTGAATGTGTGTGTCTCTCTCTGTATGTGTATGTGTGTATGTGTGTGTGTGTGAGTGTGTGAGTGTGTGTGTGTGTGTGTGTGTGTGACTGTCTCTCTCTGTATGTGTGTGTGTCTCTCTCTGTATGTGTGTGTGTGAGTGTCTCTCTCTGTATGTGTATGTGTGTGTGAGTGTGTGTGAGTGTCTCTCTCTGTATGTGTGTGTGAGTGTGTGTGTGTGTGTGTGTGTGTGTGTATGTGTTGAATATAAGCATGAAATGAAGTGAGAAAGTTGCTCAGAGTCACGTGACAAACTACAGTGAAGGTCAATGGAAATATTCCCACGTGTCTGATATTCATGTTCATATTGCAGCTTTAGGCTGATATATGTCTGATATACGTCTGATATACGTCTGATATACATCTTATAAATGTCTGATATACGTCTGATATACGTCTGATAAACGTCTGATATATGTCTGATATACGTCTGATAAACTTCTGATATATGTCTGATATATCTGATAAACGTCTGATATATGTCTGATATACGTCTGATAAACGTCTGATATACGTCTGATATACGTCTGATAAACGTCTGATATATGTCTGATATACGTCTGATAAACGTCTGATAAACGTCTGATATATGTCTGATATACGTCTGATAAACGTCTGATAAACGTCTGATATATGTCTGATATATCTGATAAACGTCTGATAAACTTCTGATATATGTCTGATATATCTGATAAACGTCTGATATATGTCTGATATACGTCTGATAAACGTCTGATAAACGTCTGATATATGTCTGATATACGTCTGATAAACGTCTGATAAACTTCTGATATATGTCTGATATATCTGATAAACGTCTGATATATGTCTGATATATGTCTGATAAATGTCTGATATATGTCTGATATACGTCTGGTCTTAGCCTTTTGGGGGTCTTAGCAAAAAGTTTGTGTGGGGGCCCTGGTCAGTATGTTTGTAACACTGCTTTAATGTCCTTGACAGTGTGGGGGCCTCCTGGCAGATTGGGGGCCCTAAGCAACTTGCATAGTTTGCGTATTGGGAGAACCGGCACTGTATAAATGTTATGTGTGTTTGTGTGTGAATATGATTGACATGTGTCAGTATAATATATAAAATGCATTTGAAACATTTACTGAAATGAATCCAGGACTTCATTTCACACTCATTTCTGCTGACAGAGAGAGAGAGACAGGTGTTCAGTTTCATGTGCCTGAGGTGAAACACTGAATAACACATTCATCACCCATCCATCTGTCTGTCTGTCTCTATTTCAGTTTTCAAAACACTTTATTGCTATAGTTGTTTTGTTCTCTCTCTCTCTCTGTGGTTCAGTGTCCTGAGCTCTGATTGGTTGTTGAGCTCTGATGATCATAGTTTTAGTAAGAAAAACATCTTCATTCAATAGTTAGTTATTTACTAGCTAGCTTGTTTGTTTGTTGAATGAATGAAGTTTGAGAGTTCACAAATTTACAGGAGTGAAAC
>NC_059370.1:45988454-46008454 GCF_019703515.2 Myxocyprinus asiaticus | reverse complement strand
TCAAGTAGTAGAACTGTGTTTTGTGTGACATTCTATAAAAACTCCCATACAGCTGAATTAAACGTTTAATCATAAATATCCCGATGATGTCTCCACATCAGCTCAAGGTCAGACAGCACTTCAGCTCTTCTCTGCACACTTCACTGCTGCTTCAGATGATTCAGCATCTCTGTGGTTTTGATGTGTTATTAATGTTAATATTCTGAATTTTGGCCGAGATCATTGATTCTGAGTGTTAGCATCAGGATTAGTGTTCTCTTCATAATGATGATGACAGCAGCGTGCAGCTAATCCTCCACACAGACGCCACGACCCACAAACCCCACAGATTCAAGAGAACACACACTCATATACTGTGACGAACATCCAATCACCTGTGAGCAGCTCCACCAATCAGCAGTCGACACACACACACACACACACGACTCACCGCATTAAACTATACACTGTACACACCACATACACATCAACACATTCGCTACACAAACACTCTCTCTCAGTATATATAACAGCTCTCATGATCTCACAGTTCTGTCTGTCTCTCAGGAGTTCAGGATCAACAGGATTCACCTGTTTTGCTCTTTGTCCTAGTAAAGGCTTTAAATGAATTCTAAACTGCACTGTCTCAAACACACACACACAACACACTCACACACACACACACACACACACACACACACTCACACACACACACACACACATGTTGGTACTCCTATCATTACAAGGACTCTCCACTGACATAAATCAACACATAAATAGAACTTTTTCAGCAGCATGAAGTTGGCTAAAAGGTCACACACTGCAGCACACTACACCAAGGTCAAAAGAAATCCCAGAAATGATGAGGAAAAAGGTGATTGTGTGTGTGCGTGTGTGTGCATGTGTGAGTGTGTTTTTGAGTGAGTGTGTGTGAGTGAGTGTGTGTGAGTGAGTATGTGAATGCGTGTGTGTGTGTGAGTGCGTGTGTATAAGTGTGTGTGTGAGTGCGTGTGTATAAGTGTGTGTGTGAGTGTGTGACTGCGTGAGTGCATGTGAGTGTCAGCGCGTGTGAGTGAGTGTGTGTGTGTGTGTGTGAGTGCGTGTGTATAAGTGTGTGTGTGAGTGCGTGTGTATAAGTGTGTGTGTGAGTGCGTGTGTATAAGTGTGTGTGTGACTGCGTGAGTGCATGTGAGTGTCAGCGCGTGTGAGTGAGTGTGTGTGTGTGTGTGTGAGTGCGTGTGTATAAGTGTGTGAGTGTGTGTGTGTGTGAGTGCGTGTTAGTGAGTGCGTGTGTGTGTGAGTGTGTGTGTGTGCGAGTGCGTGTGTATAAGTGTGTGTGTGAGTGCGTGTGTATAAGTGTGTGTGTGCGTGTATGAGTGCGTTTGAGTGCGTGTGTGTGAGTGCGTGTGTGAGTGCGTTTGAGTGCGTGTGTGAGTGCGTGTGTGTGCGAGTGTGTGTGCGTATGAGTGAGTGCGTGTGTGTGCGTGTGTGTGAGTGCGTGTGTGTGCGTGAGTGCGGGTGCGTGAGTGTGTGTGCGTGTGCCTGTGTGTGTGAGTGCGTGTGAGTGCGTGTGAGTGTGTGTGAGTGCGTGTGAGTGAGTGCGTGTGTGTGCGTGTGCCTGTGTGTGTGAGTGCGTGTGTGTATGTGAGTGTGTGTGAGTGCGTGTGTGAGTGCGTGTGAGTGAGTGCGTGTGAGTGCGTGTGTGAGTGCAAGTGTGTGTGTGAGTGCGTGTGTGTGTGCGTGTGTGTGTGAGTGCGTGTGTGAGTGCAAGTGTGTGTGTGAGTGCGTGTGTGTGTGAGTGCGTGTGTGTGTGAGTGCGTGTGTGAGTGCAAGTGTGTGTGTGAGTGCGTGTGTGTGTGTGAGTGCGTGTGTGTGTGAGTGCGTGTGTGTGTGAGTGCGTGTGTGTGTGTGTGAGTGCGTGTGTGTGTGAGTGCGTGTGTGTGTGTGAGTGCGTGAGTGAGTGCGTGTGTGTGCGTGTAAGTGTGTACGCGTGCGCATGCGTTTAAGCTCAAAGATATTTTAACACAAGAACTTTCCACTATGACAGAATCGCACACTGCTCTTACTACTTCTGCTAAATACAGTATGTACACTGCAAACAACATGTGAATTAATATACAGATCTACATCTGTCAGTCTGAGCACACTGCATGGTATAATGTATCCCATAATGCAATGCTCTTGACTTCACACTTCATTTCCAGTGTGACAAATGAACCATCAGTGATTTCAACTGTCATTTCTATTTTCACTCCATATTTGATAAGTTCATGTTTTTCACAAAATTATTTTTATACATTTTTCACAGAATACAGCTGCTGAGGGAGTGACAGTAAATGACATTCTGTATGACACCAGAGATCATGATATTCAACAGAGTTGGAGACTGATGTTGTCCTAAAAACTGAATCGGTGTCCATGTGTTTCAAGTTTTTGAACACACTTTTCTCCGTGAAAATCTCCGTAGACATAAAAGTGATTTGCTGTCTCATACAGTGTGTCAGACTGTTTTCAGGATCATCACAACATCACCAGCACAATCACATTTACTAATGACATAAACCTACAACACAACATTAAATATGATAAACACACCGCTGCTGTTGTGTGTGTGTGAGGAATTGAAATGATTAAATGTCCAATGAAAGCACTTCAGTGAAATGATCTGTGGATGATTTAAATTCAGAGCAGCAGTTTGAGGAAATATCGAATAAGTCAAATACGTTTCTCTCTCAGCAGGTGAAATATATTGCAGGTAAATGAACAGTCGTGAAAATAAACTACTTTCTATGAACTGGTGACACATACAGTATATACTGTAAATATTTAATATAATCATATAAATTATATATGTGTGAGCCAAAAACACGTTCATATTTTCACCCCAAAATTACAAATAATCTTGATGGTCCTCAAAACAGCATCTTTCTCTTCATGCAAAATAAAATGTCTTACGTAAAATTTATATTCTTTGGGGGCGAAATATGAGCGAAATTATGAGTCTCCATAATTCATGTAAATATAATGTTATCAGTTAATGAAATGTTCACATGTGAGAGCTTCATAGTTTTCTGGAATTCTGAACATTTTGTTGCGGTTTAAAGGTCAGATCTCACCTGCATGATGAAACTACAGAACAATTCATCAGAGACTCTGTGAGTGTGTGTGTGTGTGTGTGTGTGTGTGTGTGTGTGTGTGTGTGTGTGTGTGTGTGTGTGTGTGTGTGTGTGTGTGTGTGTGTGTGTGTGTGCATGTGTGTGTGTGTGTGTGCGTGTGTGTGTGTGTATGCATGTTATAGCGGTATTATTTTTGCCTGAGGTCACAATCGGAGCTTCAGCACTTGAATGAACCGTCTCAGATAACACTGGATGATGAAATCTAATAACACACACACACACACACACTGATGTCCTGGATTCAGTGAGTTCTCTGTGAGTCTCCGGTGAGATTATTCTACTTTCACACAGTCGATTGTCTCACCTCACATTATTACCCACAATCCCCAGGCAGGCGTGTCAGACTGTGTTCAGAACAGCACACTAATATCACTCATACTTGTGCTTCAGGTGTACAGTGTTCACAGTATTATGTTCATTTACAGCAGGGGTTTTCAAAGTCTTATACAGTAATCCCTCTCTGACAGACGCTGACTATCACACCTGGAGTCGTGAGTTTGAATCCAGGATGTGCTGAGTGACTCCAGACAGGTCTCCTAAGCAACCAAATTGGCCCGGTTGCTAGGGAGGGTAGAGTCACATGGGGTAACCTCCTCATGGTCACTATAATGTGGTTCTTGCTCTCAGTGCGGTGCATGGTGAGTTGTGTGTGGATGCCGCAGAGAATAGTGTGAAGCCTCCACATGCATTACGTCTCCGTGGCAACGCGCTCAACAAGTCACGTGATAAGATGTGTGGATTGACGGTCTCAGACGCAGAGGCAACTGAGATTCGTCCTCCACCACCCGGATTGAGGCGAGAGGGAGAAAATAAAAAAAATACAATATATATATATATATATATATATATATATATATATACACATGTTTGTCCTTGTACATGTTTTTTAGCCTATAATTGTGACAAACTCACATCACATGAGCTGGTCTCCATCTCTATGTGAAACTGCACACATGAAGACTCATCGACCCGATATCATATTAAACTCGAAATAATGGACACGTCAGGATTTAGTTCCACAGATTTTCTACGTATGTGCTGCCACATGAGTTCTCCAGTATTGTTTCTCCGTCTACAGAGGCAGATTATTTGTATGAATGAACAGAGGCACAGTTACATGGATTTATAATAGATTTGTGAGTGAACAGGACACGTTTTTTGAGCATGCACACACACTCTGAGCGAGAGCAGCAGAGTTGCCAGATCCAGCTAAAATTTCCAGCCCAAAGTCTGCTTAAAACACACCCAAAAGATGCTTAAAAACAGCCCAAAATTTTAAGTGTCCAATCACTGTGGAAAACTATCACTAATGCATGTTTTGTGTCCCTCTTAATAAGTTTTTTGGACTGTTGGCAATGGCACACTACTCTTTGCTGTTATACAGTAGGTATAGCCTCCTGTGCACAGTATGTGCATTTTCTGCATGTACGGAGTACCTGGATGATCTACAGTAACGTTCAAAAGTTTTTGTTTTTGAAAGAAATTGATGCTTCTGTTAATCAAAGATGCTTTATATTGATCCAGAATACTGCCACAAGTATAATGGTAATCAAAACAACATTTGTATTTATTTTAGTGAGTATTGACGCTGACTATCACACCTGGAGTCGCGAGTTTGAATCCAGGGTGTGCTGAGTGACTCCAGCCAGGTCTCCTAAGCAACCAAATTGGCCCGGTTGCTAGGGAGGGTAGAGTCACATGGGGTAACCTCCTCGTGGTCGTGATTAGTGGTTCTCGCTCTCAATGGGGCGTGTGGTAAGTTGTGTGTGGATCGTGGAGAGTAGCATGAGCCTCCACATGCTGTGAGTCTCCGCGGTGTCATGCACAACGAGTCACGTGATAAGATGCACGGATTGACGGTCTCAGAAGCGGAGGCAACTGAGACTTGTCCTCCACCACCTGGATTGAGGTGAGTAACCGCGCCACCACGAGGACCTACTAAGTAGTGGGAATTGGGCATTCCAACATTGGGAGAAAAGGGGATAAAAAAAAAAATAATAAAAAAATGTTTAGCTTTTATTTTGGCGGAGGTTTTATTTTGAGGTTTTTCTGTGTTGTTTTGCCCATGGAGCTCTGACTGCAGATTCCCACTCTGGAAAAACGCTGGTTGCAATGTGACAAAGTGAAGTATGTACTCTGTATGTGGCTTGCGCGACAATGTGAATTAGTGCTCTGTTCACTGTCGTGTGCTACAAACAGAGTGTGATGCTCATGATGGTGTTTTACATGTAGGTACGAGCAGCCGGTGTCGGCACATCACTGTCTCCACACCATTTGAAGTGTGAAGCACATGCAAACTATATATTTATCTCATTAAATTGCAATTATTGCAGCTAAGTAATCTCACTAGGACATAACGTAATTTTAATGTGCGCTGAATGTTTCTGAAATGACATGGGGATGTCAGATGATTTCTGTTTTTGTTATCGGAGCATTGAGTACGAGGTCATGAGCGCGGTATCGGACCTCCCTAATTTATAAAAAAACGTTCTTGGTGAATTAAAGTATCATTTTCTTTCAAAAACATACACATTTCATAGTGATTCCAAACTTGAATGATAATGCACTACAGTAGCTACATTTGCCAAAATGTGCAAAATACAACCAGAGCACATTGCATGAAATACAATATCCCATGATGACCTGAGGTCAACGCCAATATTTAGTGTGTTGACAGACTTAATCAGAAGCAATATCAAGCGTTATTTTTAACATTTCAATATTCTTCTTAACTCATTGTTTGATTGGACAGACAAATTATGTCAGAAAATACATTCTGACACAAATGTGTGTTTATTTCCATATTTATAATTATTGATAAGTTAATAACTTGGATTATATAATAAAGAAATAATAAATAAATGTGACTAGTATACGATATGAATAATGTTAACTTGGCTTGCTTGCATATCTATTTATTCTTAGTATTCGTATCTCATTTTTGCGTGTTTTTAATGTACTCTTCCTTTGCTTTTGTCAGTATTTCTCATTTTTGTGAACCACTCGTATGACATGCTTTTGAAAGTAAAATATATAGCCTATTATTAGACTTACAAATACAACGTGTCACACTGATTTTGCCGTCCATAAGTCTACAATCCTATATTGTCCAGTATTTGCATGTTTTAGTTGTTGTTTGGAACACCTTCTCCCATATTTGAGCTATTATAGTTGTTTATAACTGCTGTTCCTCAACAGAACTACATGCTTTGCAAGTTTCCGATGTGTCACCTGATGCTCATCTCGATCGTCACAGATGCCGCACTTGCAGTCGTAAATACCATAAAACAGACCGAATTACAGACTTTTTAACAGTACAGACTAGATGAGGCATACATTTATTCACATAATTATTACAGTCACATGGAACAATGTATCATGAACTCAAATGTTACATTTGGAATAAAATGATGCCGACTGTATTGATTCTAGCGCACATCTGCCAGCGCTCTGATTGAAATGAAAGATGTTGTTTTGATGCAGCATGATGTTTCCAGGTATTCAATACTGTAATCATAAATCAACAAAACGTTGCATTTCATTTTATAGTGTCTACCACCAAACTTTTAGGCGGCAGCAGTACATTTTAAAAGTAGCCCGAAAAAATGCAACAACTGCATTTTGTGGCGACTCACATCTCCTTTTGTGTTTCACAGACGAAAGAAAGTCATACGGGTTTGGAACAACACAAAAGTGAGTAAATGATGACAGCTTTTACAATTCTGGCTAAACTATTTCTCATTATTTGATAAGACTGCCCAAAGATTTTCTTTTACAGTTTAAATAAAAATGCAACATTTATTTCCATGTTTTATAAGATAACTAGAAATGCATGTGATGAGGTCAAGATACAGTAGTGAAGCATACTAACTGCATAATGTGTTCTGTCACACATACTAGAGTTACAAAATACTATGTAGTACACTAATATTTCCTCCTGAACATAGACAAACACATGCGACAGGTTCAGAGGTCAACAGAGCACCACCCAGTGACCTGTGTTTCACTGACCCCAGAGCAGCAGGTTCATCATGATTGTGTTCAGTTCATGAGCAGGTTGTTTTGCTGTGCCACAGGATTGTGTCTGATATGATGATTTCAGTTGCTGTTCTGTGTGTGTGTCTGTGGATTTTAATGAGCGTCTGAGATGGTTTGAGACGGTGACACATTCATTAGCTACAGACGACAGTATTAAACTGAGAGATGACCTTTATGATACTCACCAGCTCTCTCTCTCTCTCGCTGTCTGTCTCTCTCACTGTCTCTCTCTCTCTCGCTGTCTCTCTCTCTCTCGCTGTCTGTCTCTCTCTCTCTCGCTGTCTGTCAATTTCATTTTCAATTTTGAAGTACTTTATTGGTATGATTGTGTTTGCATACAATATTGCCAAAGCATTAATACACAAAACAGATAATGACAAGACAAATAATAATAAAAAAAGAGTCTCTCTCACTGTATCTCTCTCTCTCTCTGTCTCATTGTCTGTCTCTCTCTGTTTCATTGTCTGTCTCTCTCACTGTCTGCCTCTCTCTGTCTCGCTGTCTGTCTCTCTCACTCTTGCTGTCTTGCTGTCTGTCTCTCTCACTGTCTCTTGCTGTCTGTCTCTCTCACTGTCAATTTCAATTTTAAAGTACTTTAAAACTTTCTCTCACTGTCTCTCTCTTTCTCGCTGTCTCTCTCTCTCTCTCTCTCTCTCTCATTGTCTCTCTCTCTTGTTGTCTGTCTCTCTCACTGTCTCTCTCTGTGTCTCACTGTCTCTTGCTGTCTGTCTCTCTCACTGTCAATTTAAATTTTAAAGTATTTTAAAACTTTCTCTCACTGTCTCTCTCTCTCTCTCTCTCGCTGTCTGTCTCTCTCACTGTCTCGCTGTCTGTCTCTCTTACTATCTCTCTCACTGTCTCTCTCACTCGCTGTCTGTCTCTCTCACTGTCTGTCTCTCTTACTATCTCTCTCTCTCTCATTGTCTGTCTCTCTCACTGTCTCGCTGTCTGTCTCTCTCTCTCTTGCTGTCTTGCTGTCTGTCTCTCTCACTGTCTCTCTCTCTTGTTGTCTGTCTCTCTCACTGTCTCTTGCTGTCTGTCTCTCTCACTGTCAATTTCAATTTTAAAGTACTTTAAAACTTTCTCTCACTGCTCTCTCTCTCTCTCTCTCTCTCTCTCTCTCTCTCTCTCTCTCTCGCTGTCTGTCTCTCTCATTGTCTCTCTCTCTTGTTGTCTGTCTCTCTCACTCTCTCTCTCTCTCTCTCTCTGTGTCTCACTGTCTCTTGCTGTCTGTCTCTCTCACTGTCAATTTCAATTTTAAAGTACTTTAAAACTTTCTCTCACTGTCTCTCTCTTTCTCGCTGTCTCTCTCTCTCACTGTCTCTCTCTCTCGCTGTCTGTCTCTCTCACTATCTCTCTCACTGTCTCTCTCTCTCTCTTGCTGTCTCTCTCTCTCTCGCTGTCTGTCTCTCTCACTGTCTGTCTCTCTTACTATCTCTCTCTCTCTGTCTCGCTGTCTGTCTCTCTTACTATCTCTCTCTCTCACTATCTCTCTCTCACTGTCTCTCTCTCGCTGTCTGTCTTACTATCTCTCACTGTCTCTCTCTCTCTCGCTGTCTCTCTCTCTCGTTGTCTGTCTCTCTCACTGTCTCTCTCTCTCTCGCTGTCTGTCTCTCTCACTGTCTCTCTCTCTCTTGCTGTCTGTCTCTCTTACTATCTCTCTCTCTCTGTCTCACTGTCTGTCTCTTACTATCTCTCTCTCACTGTCTCTCTCTCTCGCTGTCTGTCTCTCTCACTGTCTCTCTCTCTCTCTGTGTCTCACTGTCTCTTGCTGTCTGTCTCTCTCACTGTCAATTTCAATTTTAAAGTACTTTAAAACTTTCTCTCACTGTCTCTCTCTTTCTCGCTGTCTCTCTCTCTCACTGTCTCTCTCTCTCGCTGTCTGTCTCTCTCTCTCGCTGTCTGTCTCTCTCACTATCTCTCTCACTGTCTCTCTCTCTCTCTTGCTGTCTCTCTCACTGTCTGTCTCTCTTACTATCTCTCTCTCTCTGTCTCGCTGTCTGTCTCTCTTACTATCTCTCTCTCTCACTATCTCTCTCTCGCTGTCTGTCTTACTATCTCTCACTGTCTCTCTCTCTCTCGCTGTCTCTCTCTCTCGTTGTCTGTCTCTCTCACTGTCTCTCTCTCTCTCGCTGTCTGTCTCTCTCACTGTCTCTCTCTCTCTTGCTGTCTGTCTCTCTCACTGTCTCTCTCTCGCTGTCTGTCTCTCTCACTATCTCTCTCACTGTCTCTCTCTCTCTCGCTGTCTGTCTCTCTTACTATCTCTCTCTCTCTGTCTCGCTGTCTGTCTCTCTTACTATCTCTCTCACTATCTCTCTCTCACTGTCTCTCTCTCGCTGTCTGTCTTACTATCTCTCACTGTCTCTCTCTCTCTCGCTGTCTCTCTCTCTCGTTGTCTGTCTCTCTCACTGTCTCTCTCTCTCTCGCTGTCTGTCTCTCTCACTGTCTCTCTCTCTCTTGCTGTCTGTCTCTCTCTCTCTCTTGCTGTCTCTCTCACTGTCTGTCTCTCTTACTATCGCTCTCTCACTGTCTCTCTCTCGCTGTCTGTCTTACTATCTCTCGCTGTCTCTCTCTCTCGTTGTCTGTCTCTCTCACTGTCTCTCTCTCTCTCGCTGTCTGTCTCTCTCACTGTCTCTCTCTCTCTTGCTGTCTGTCTCTCTTACTATCTCTCTCTCTCTGTCTCACTGTCTGTCTCTTACTATCTCTATCTCTCTGTCTCACTGTCTGTCTCTTACTATCTCTCTCTCACTGTCTGTCTCTCTCGCTGTCTGTCTCTCTCGCTGTCTCTCTCTCTCTCTCGCTGTCTGTCTCTCTTACTATCTCTCCAACTCTGTCTCGCTGTCTGTCTCTCTCGCTGCCTGTCTCTTTCTCGCTGTCTGTCTCTCTTACTATCTCTCTCTCTCTCACTATCTCTCTCTCACTGTCTCTCTCTCTCTCTCACTATCTGTCTCTCTCGCTGTCTGTCTCTCTTACTATCTCTCTCTCTCTCACTGTCTCTCTCTCTCGCTGTCTGTCTCTCTCACTGTCTGTCTCTCGCTGTCTGTCTCTTACTATCTCTCTCTCGCTGTCTGTCTCTCTCTCACTGTCTGTCTCTCTTACTATTTCTCTCTCGCTGCCTGTCTCTTTCTCACTGTCTGTCTCTCTTACTATCTCTCTCACTGTCTCTCTCTCTCACTGTCTGTCTCTCTCGCTGCCTGTCTCTTTCTCACTGTCTGTCTCTCTTACTATCTCTCTCTCACTGTCTCTCTCTCACTGTCTGTCTCTCTCACTGTCTGTCTCTCTCTTATTGCTAGTAGTGAGTCTGACAGACACATAAACAGAGAAACACAGAATGTTAATCAACAGTCAAACTTATCCAGATATAGGATGAGATGAGGTATAGGATGACAGTCTAGTGTTGTAGGTAATGCAGCCTTACGAACATCTTTCCAATAGTTACACAGTGATTTAATGCTGGTATATTCATGTAATAAAGCAATGCTTCTACAGTCACAGAAAGCATACAGTACAATGCTTCTAACTGTATAATCATGCATACTTACAATAGTACAATAAAAAGTGTTATTAACTTTAAAAACACATATCTTTTGCTGTTAATGTCAAAGGTCCATTGTCCAATCAAACTCTATTTTGACACAAATTAATTTGTTTTTTGGTGTGTGTGAGAGAGACACAGGGGCGCAGGAAGTGGGGGTGCTCGGGGGCTGCAGCACACCATGTTTTCACAGCTTTGTAAATACAACAAACCAATACATTTTACACTTTCAGTAAAGGGAAATACACAACTGCACAACCCAAAATACACGCTTATTTATTGGCCAACGTTTGTTTTATACTGTATATGATTTCTTTATATATTTATGCAACACTGTAACTTCCACCTCTAAAATTAAAGGAATAGTTATACCGAAAAATGAAAATTCTGTCATCATTTACTCACCCTCATGTCATCCCAGATGTGTATGACTTTCTTTCTTCTGCAGAACACAAATGAAGATTTTTAGAAGAATATTTCAGCTCTGTAGGTCCATACAATGCAAGTGAATGGTGACCAGAACTTTGAAGCTCCAAAAAGCACATAAAGGCAGCATAAAAGTAATCCATAAGACTCCAGTGGTTTAATCCATGTCTTCAGAAGTGATATGATAGGTGTGGGTGAGAACAGACCAAAAAATAACTCCTTTTTCACTGTACGTCTTGCCACTGCAGTCTTTAGGCATGATCATGATTTGAAGCTTGATTACACTTCCTAGTGCTTGACGCATGTGCAGAGATGGCGCTATAGGAAGTGTAATCGAGCTTGAAATGTCAATCACCAAGGAGACTGCTGTCAGGATGTACAATGATAAAGGAGTTATGTTTTGGTCTCACCCAAAACCAGCATTACCATTGTGATATGTGTTGATGCTGAAGAGGATGAACTTCAGTTTCCTCTAAAGATGGCGGTGTTTCAGTCCAACACAATCCACTGCAAAAACTCACATTCAGCTCAATGACACGCCCACTTTACATCATCCAATCAATTCCTGGTGGATTAAATCAAGCTCCACCCTCCACTTTTTCTCAATGAATTCTTATTACAGTAAAATAGTAAAATATGTTGCAAAAACTTGGTTTAGACAAATAATTTTTTTTGGTCATTTCATCACTTTTCTGTTTTAATGATGTCTGTCCTATTAATGCCCTTATGACATCACAAACTCTGAAAATCAATTATAAACCATATTACAAAAGCAGATTTAAAATCTCCAAATTTGTTGTTTGATGAACAATTGTTCTGTTTTTAAATCCTCCTCAATGACTGATTCATACACAACACACACACACACACACACACACACACACACAATATACAGTCGAACGCACACCTTAGCTTTTACATATGTGTGTTTCTTAAACAACATTTGTGTTTTCTGATTATTTCAGTCATAAAACAGAGCTGAAACTCATCTGAACAATGAAACACCAGCACTTCTTAACTAGCTTAAACTTACTTGGGCAACAAGCATCACCAGTGAAAAAACATGGTGCTTATGTTCCTCATTTGTAAGCTGCTTTGGATAAAAGCGTCTGCTAAATGACTAAATGTAAATGTAAATGGTCAACCATCTGTAGCAGCCTCAAACCAGCAGCAAACACCAGCCAATTCTGATCCTCTTATAGGAAAGGTTTGAACGTTTGTACAGAATCCAGTGAATTGAAGCCCTTCAGAATGAACTCTCCATCTCCACATCGGCCGTGTCGAGTCCACTGGCGTTGTTGTGTGCGTCCGGCGCTTTCCGTTTGCTGCAGTCCAGCGCATCATGCATGTCTTGGTCTCGTGGCTGATCGGACACGCCATTCATCTTAGTGAAACTCTGGCTGATCTCCATGAATGTTTTGTTTTTGGTTTCTGGCAGAACGACAAGCAGGTAAACGGCTCCCGCCACACAAACCACCATGAACAGCAGGAAGGCAAACGTCTGCAGCGCCTCCTACAGAAACACATATATCACAATATACTGCGCTGTTCTCAAAATATGTGGATTCACAGAAACACAAAATAACTCATCTCTAGACAGCTACCATCTAAGACTCTAATCATGTACGGTGTTAATCTCGTCAACAAAATTACTGACAGAAATGTTCATTTGGACGAAGGGTTTTTTGATCATCAATGATAATGAAGGTGGGACGAAAAAGATGCATCATGGCAATAATCAAATGGTTTTAATTACAACATACTCTTGATGAAATTATGATAAAAATCTGTGAGATATAGGGGTCAGGGTAGCTCAGCAAGACGCTGACTATCACACCTGGAGTCGTGAGTTTGAATCCAGGGTGTGCTGAGTGACTCCAGTCAGGTCTCCTAAGCAACCAAATTTGTCCGGTTGCTAGGGAGGGTAGAGTCACATGGGGTAACCTCCTCGTGGTCGCTATAATGTGGTTCTCACTCTCGGTGGGGTGTGTGGTGAGTTGTGCGTGGATGCCGCGGAGAATAGCGTGAAGCCTCCACACGCGCTACGTCTCCTTGGTAACGCGCTCAACAAGTCACGTGATAAGATGCGTGGATTGACGGTCTCAGACGTGGAGGCAACTGAGATTCGTCCTCCGCCACCCGGATTGAGGCGAGTCACTACGCCACCATGAGGACTTAGAGCGCATTGGGAATTCCAAATTGGGGAGAAAAAGGGGAGAAAATCCCCCCTCACCAAAAAAAGCTGTGAGATATTAACAGTGCACAAACATTTGTTATTTATTATTTTATATTTTATTATTGCTTCCTTTGACAGATTACACAGAAGACAGGGTTTACTTCAGTTTATAATCTAGTAAACTCATTCACAGCACACATTATCATGGAAGTTTAATTTCTGTGCAAAAAAACTTACAAAAACACAATTCATCCGAATAAACTAAGAGTGATTATTAAACCTGCACAAGGGAAATTCAGTAAAATTTAAGCTCAATCAATTTGTTTGTCTGTTTTGCTCTGAAAAGAGAGTGAAAATGTGACCTGCTGCAGATTAGAAGACAGAATCAGATTATATGTGCACTAGATTACAAACCTCAAACCACCCTGAACACACGCGCACGCACACACACGCATGCGCACGCACACACGCACACGTGGTTTATGGTTATTTTTATTTGTCATTAGTTGCATTTGCATTATTACAAAAACTATATCCACGTTTTGATGATGAATTACAGTGTCATGCTGACCTGCATATTTCTTCTCTGCAGATCCATCAGATATGTTCATGGTTTTTATGGGGATGTTGTTTGGTTCATCGGTCCGCTGGGCCAGATTGCATTCTCACCACAAGCAAACCACTCCAGAGTTCATTTACAAGATTGTTTTGGTGCGGATCCGAGTGTGATTGCCATGTTGATATGTGCCTAAATGAACCGAACCAAGGGAAGAAACGCACCAGGTTCCGAAACAACTGCTCCAAACGAGCCAGGTGTGAAAACTCCATTAGACTTCAATGAAAACTTGTTTTGTGATTGACAAACCTCTTCACGTGTGAAATGAGTGTCAGTGCTTCACAATATAACTGCCACTTCCTTCAATAACCTCTTTTTAAAGAATTACACATGATCAATCAAAATGTATCCTTAGTTTTTGTTGAACGGAAGGTTTGTTGTTTACATATACAGTAGTTTACTTATATAACAGTGAGGCACAAGTGATTATATAGAAAATAAAGGTGTTATTAAACCGTTTGTGTCTGACCTGTATGAAGGGGAACAGCAGTCCCACAGCGAAGTTTGAGACCCAGTTGACAGTTCCGGCTATCATGAACGCTGCCGGACGATATGACTGTTCAAACAGCTCACCCGTCAAAACAAATGGAACGCCACCTAAAACACACACACACACACACACACACACACACACACACACACACACACACACACACACACACACACACACACACACATGTTGGTGCAGCTATCATTATGAGGACTCTCCATAGACATAATGATTTTTATACTGTATGAACTATAGATTCTATCCCCTAACCCTACCCCTAAACACACACACACACACACACACACACACACACACACATGTTGGTGCAGCTATCATTATGAGGACTCTCTATAGACATAATGATTTTTATACTGTACAAACTATAGATTCTATCCCCTAACCCTACCCCTAAACCTAACCCTAAACACACACACACACACACACACACACACACACACACACACACACACACACACGCACAAACGTTGAGGAAGATAAACTGGTTGAGTGTGATGTGTGTGTTAGATGATGGTTAAAGTGTGTTTGTGATTCTCTTCAGAAGCTGATTTTACATGAACACGAAGCGTTTGAGTATTTGTGACCTCTTCTTCACCTGTGAGCGTCTAATCAAATATTAACGAATTCCTGTGTGTGAGACGAGTTTGAGTTTGAAGTGAAGTGGCATTATTTATCTGGCATGGTTTCAATTAGTTTAATCTTTAACATTAACATTAACACTAAACACAACTAATAAAACAAGAACACACCTAATTTACATACAGTGTATGATTTATACTGCATTTAACAAAATACTTTGATACAAAAAAAGACACAGAGGCTAATTGATTAATCATGTATTTTTTTTTAATACTTAATCATGTTTGCACATAGCCGAATCCTGAGATAAAGACAAGTGGAAAAAAGAAAAAGAAAAAAAAAACAAAAACCAAAAAACAAAAACCCGGATGCGCCCAGTAAAATACACGCAATTTAAAAAGTAGAAAAGCAGAAAAACTGAAGTGTGTGGTAAAATGGCAAAGATTAAGGATTAAGCAACGAACATAGAGGAATAAGCAATGCTAAGCAGGCCAGCAAGTTACAAACACAGACTCAAGCAATGACGAGTTGAAATTAATTTTTGTAGTAATCATCATTGTCAAAAATGCTGTCGATTGAGCTGAACATGTATTGAACCTGGAATATTCCTTTAATGTCTGAACAACTGATGACAGCACTACAGAGAGAGTGTACAATATGGCAGTGTTTTGTTTTTTCCAGCTGTAAAGCTGACAACTCCATCAGAACAATTAATGATTTCAGAAAACAATGAGAAAAAGTAACGTAGGAAAAAAAAAAATTAAACAGTGTAATGAATGACAGGCGAGAGAATGAGAGTGTCCTCACGTCCCCAACCACACACACACACACACACACACACACACACACACCACACACACGGCACATCTGTCTCTCTGTCTCTCTCTCTCCCTCTCAGAGTTTGTGTTTGGTGATTGAATGGCACTCATCTATTTTTAAACATTAGTGTTTTTTGGAAAGCAGGACACATTTGAGTCTCAGCACATCTGGATCAGTCCCTTAATAACACAAACTACCATCTGCAAACTGACCGCTACACACACACACACACACACACACATACACACTCATAATACATCACTCCTTCATTACATAAATGGTTGCGAGCCACTATGATGTCAGTGTTGGCCCTGTGAGAGCAGTGTCTGATCTCACGTCTGTATAAATGGCCCTCATGCCTCCATGAGAGGTCAATGGTTTTGTCAAGTCTCCTCTCAGGAATCCCGGCACATGCCATTAGATCAAGGACTGAGTCCATCAAAAGATGAAAGTCTCCTCCCAATATTATATCATGAGGGGTGCCAACGGCTTGCAACATCACTTCAAGATCTATAAAAAAGCCCTGATCATCAGCGTTAGGTGCATAAATATTAGCCAAAATCAACCTTTGCCCCTGAATTTCTGTTAAAACAATAATGACTCTTCCTAATTTATCTTTAATCTGTTTGAGACATTTGAATTGTAGATGCTTACTTATCAATGTAATGACTCCCCTGCTCTTACTTGAGCCAGCACTAAAGAAAACATGCTTTCAGCTCGTTTTTCAACCCGTTTTTCTTACATACTGTCCCGAAGTTGTGTTCATCCACAAGACAAATTGCAGCCGCTAGCATAACCAGCACACACACAAAAAAATTCTTTTTTTAAAAAAGCCATTCAGTTTCCTCGGACAGTCAAACGAATGTTCAGTGAGCAGGCTGTGCAGGAGTGCAGGAGATGACCTAATCCTTCCAATGTCCTGCAAAAAACACTCCACAAAACAAACTCCAGCCAATAGGAGGCATAAGCACAAAGAATGAGCAGATTCATCCACAACTGTCCTGAAGGAGTGTTATTCCACAAAACAAACTCCAGCCGCTAGGCGGAACCAGCGCAAAAAGAAACAAAAAAGGCACCCTGCTTCCTCGGATGGTCAAGTGTATGTTCAGCGAGACAAGCTCATTTGGAAGCATGTGAGAAACACACCATGACTTCCTCAGTCCATTGATTTTATGAAAGACATCATTTGATGTGGGCATGTAAATATTTTGCGGCCATCCTTAGTATCTATTCTCAATTTGGCCGGGAACTTCAGTCTAAAAGCAATCTTCCATTGATGTAAGAGTTTCTTGCATTCCTAGAATCGATCACGTTTCTCTCTTGTCCAATTCACAAATCTGGGAATAAGAAAATGCTGTGATTCTTCCAAGAAAGCCTTCCTTTTCTCCTCGCCTCGCGTAACACAAGATCTTTTTCGGATGATCTCAGAAATTTGGCCAGAATTGATTGGGGCCTGTCTCCCTCAGTGGATCGCCGAGCCGGAACTCTGTGAGTTTACTCGATTTCCAGCTTATGGCCTGTTATGTCGAGCAGACTCGGGAAGAGCTCGTCTAGGAATTTCACCATATCTCTGCCTTCCTCATATTCAGGAATTCCAACAATTCGGACGTTGTTTTTCCCTAATGCGATCCAAGTCTATCTTGGTCGCTAGTGGGTTAACAGCTAATTCCCTATCCGATGACTCCAGATAATCGATCCATCTCTCGACGTCCCCAATTCTTGTAACCAACTCAGAGAATTGCGTTTCCATCGCAGTAATCGATCGACGTATTACAGCAAGTTCCTTTAAGTCAGCAACAACTTTCGCCAGCATTACAGACATGCTCGACAGTTGCTGTTGAATTTCTCCTGCCGCACCATCCAAACCGTGTCCCTGGTCTGCGGCCTTATCAGGGGCTTCAGCTTGGGCACGTAAGTGTCTTTTAATGTCTCCAGAGCCCAAGGATTTTTAATTCTTTGACATATTTTCTTCATAGAACAGTTATGAAACAGAGTTTATTGAATTTCACCAGTTTAAGACACAAAAAGTATTAAAAACTAGCAAAGTGCACAGAGCTCGCCGATCACCTGTCCGCTCCTCGCATGGCGTCACACGACCACATGCCATTAGAGAGTCTGAAATCCTCTGACTGCCCTCAGCAGCTCCTGAAACTCTCCAGAGATCTACTCTGTGCCATGAAGTCACCCAACCCAAAACTGTCTGCAGAACACCTCTGCTCACCATACAGCACTGGTCCGGGTCTCTACAACACAGAGGTGCTGATCCACTGAAGAGACATTGTTCTGTGCCATCAGTACTGTACACACACACACACACACAGACGCATACACAGACACACGCACTCACACACATACACAAACACACACAAACACACACACTTACAGACGCATACACACACACCCACACACAGACGCACACACAGACGCACACTACACACACACACACACACAACAAACACACACATTTTTTACCTGCGGATTACCTGCGGCTGAATCTCACGGACATACAGCACTCTTGCTCGTGTGATATTGCTTTAATATTCAGTAGCATGACAGCAGTTCATACATTTTCACAATAGTGTAGCTTTTTCAGTAACAAGTTTAATTTTTCCAGTGAGTAGTGCTGTAGCGGCACAAAACGCTTCATTTGTCACATTATATTGTGAACGCATCAGTGGAGTCAAATCAAACACACACACCTAAAAGCTGGGAAAAACAAATCATTTAAGTGAACCGATTCTTTTGGACAGTTCATGAAAATGAACTAGTTCACATAAATGATTCACTTGAGCCCCGTGCAGCCTTTAAGACACTTTGCCTTATTTTTTGAAGCAAGATTTGTAGTTAATTATCTGTTTCTCCCTATATTTCAATTCAGTTATATAAAACAGTGTTTTCTAATTTGTTAGTGTATATTAAGTGTAAATATCTGTTCAATGTAATATTGTCACCCTATTGTTAAACCCTTAGGAAAATTAACCATAGTTTTACTACAGTAATATTATAGTATCCATGTCTAATTTTGTGGTTACTATGGATTTACTAGAAATATCATGGTTAAACTACAGTTACTGTAACAAAAACAGTTCATTTTCATACGGGAATGTCACTTTAATAAATATATAACTATCAGGTGATATTATTGAATTCAATTAGAACTTCTGATTGCAGAATTAAATTATATCGTTATATATTTAAAAATATAATTTTCTTCTTTAAATAGCTTCAGTGTTGTTTGCTGCTTTTTGTTGTAGCTTGTAGTGTAGATAATTACTTTTGAGTAATCTGACTGTAGTTTAAATACTTTGAGTTATGAGGAGCTCTTGAGAAGATACAGTTTCAAAGTACTTTCTCCAACATAGAGGAATATTTATGTCTGGTAAATTCTCAATTCCGTCGCCATCAGCAGGTGTGACAGAAAGTGAATTCTAATACCATGGACACACACACACACACACACACGAGCTCCAGCTCTGATGTTACTGTATTGGCTGAAGGCAGTTTGAGATGATCAGAAATGGGCTTAGATTAATATTTGAATATTTCTCTCCTCATCATTCAAGCCTGGAGGATTCTGAGCTACACAGTGTGTGTGTGTGTGTGTGTGTGTGTGTCTCTGTGTCCAGGGTACAAAAATTACTTGAGGCCCAAAATGTCATCACTAATCAAACATAGTGAAATCTATTGAACAGTGACTGATGAGTTGGTCCTCAATATTTCAAATAGTTTTGCTTTAAATGTAATGAGTTCAACAGGATAAACAGCTCTTGAGTAACAAAGTATTTTTTGCTAAATTCATCAAAGTAATGACAGCGACAGAGAGTGTGTGCTGACAGCCAGCGATTACAGTGAGACACACACACACACACACACACACACACACACACACACACACACACAAAGTGAATGTAATGGTGACACTGTTACCTGTCTGTCCATCTTGATTTCTCTCTGCTCACTGTCTGTCTCTCTCTCAGTACTGATGTGTGTGTGTGTGTGTGTGTGTGTGTAGTGTGACAGATTAACACACTCATGAATATTTATTCCTATCGGCCAGTCAGGAGACGGTGATCCAGATGAGATGCTAAACATCTGCTGGAAACGGTGACATTTTCTCCATTCATTTTCAACAGATATTCACTGAGACA
>NC_059370.1:45968454-45983454 GCF_019703515.2 Myxocyprinus asiaticus | reverse complement strand
CCAATTGAGCACATTTCCACACACTGTTCTCATTACAGTAATGCATTCAGATGTTTTACTTTGAGTTTGTAATTCTTATTATAATGAGTCTCATTACTGTAAAGAAGTATGTTTTTTACTTTATATTCTCCTAGTGGTAGGACTGTAAGACCCAGAGATGCAAAAACCACATATGCAATATATACAATGCATAGGGGTGCCATGTGAAGGGGGGTGCTGGTGGCCCACTATGGTCCCAGCGATAACTTATAAACCTTAAAAGGTAGACCTACCGTGAGCTCTAAGGCCGCTAACTGATATTATGTGCTTCATTTAAAGCCATCAGTCTGTGTAAATAAGAAAATAAATCTTGTTTAATTGCAGAATTCCTGCTGATGAACTACACTACCCATGATTCTGAGGTGAGATCCACCAATCAGAGAATCACGTTAAAAGAGCTCTCCACCTCCGCTCACTCCCATGATGCACTGTGAATGATGTAATCAAGTCGTTCTCCCTACACGCTAAAACTACTAATATATTAGTATATATCTGAATATTTTACATTAAATCTAAATATATTTTTCTATACTTATGATCAACAACTTTAAATCAATAATTTAATTCAATTACATCATTGGCAATGCTTCATGGGATTGTAGTTCATTCCCTCATTAAAGACGTTAAGTCTTGTATCTTTGTCTTTTTCTCTGATTTTCAAATACTATTTTGCTTCAAATCAAAGTCTGTAATGTTGTGATTCACCTCAGAGCTGATTAGTGTGATTCATGAACTGTATAATGAAGTATATATGAAATCCCTATTGAAGAAATCAATGGGAAAATTACTTCCGGAACCAAGACAGCTTAAAAAGTGGGCTGGCACTGTTGTGATTTATTGTCTTTCTAGCATTGTTCAGGACTTAAGTCTTGACAAAATTCATCAATTTAGTCAAGCTTACACCTAATTAATCTCCTAGTTATGCTGTATTAATCAGATCTGCCCATTATAGGACTTAATTCTCAAAGTTTATAACTAGAATATTCATTTATAACCAGCCTCATATTCCACTCCTGAAAGACAATGGTCTGCTATAACCTGTACCAGCCAGACGGTGAGGGGCGCTTCGATGACCACTGCCTGAATTGCTTTGGTCAATTTTGGACGTACTACAAAAGACCCCTAATCATTTCTGTGTCTATGACTTCTCTATGATGAAACGTCCAAAACTCAATTTTTTAAATGTTTCTACCCATTTGTGAACATTTAAATTCACTGTTTGAAAAACACTAAAAACAAAATACACCTTATACAACACCACTAAACCAATGACACACAGCAACTGCTTTGCGATCATTCCCCAGGTGTTTTACTTGTGAACAGATACATTTTGTCTTATCTTGTCTTCTCCCTTCATCTTTTGGATTTCTCACTGTCAGTTTTGGAAGCTCTCTACTTTGTGCTCACTATTTATTACACTTTTTAATGCCTTACATGGTTTAAATCAATGCATAGATTTTAAATTCATAAAAAGTCATATGTATGTTCAACATGGTACCAAACTACATTTGTTGACCACCAGTAACAGATGAATGCACAATTTTACTAGCCACTCTATTTACATGTACATAAATATGCTAACCACTGGATTTAAAGCAACACAAATAGTTTTTACTATTTAAATATCATAAATATCTGAGTCACAAATATCAAGACACTTTCTTAGGGATACTCCAACAAATGCACCTTTTTATAAAAATATCTCTAAAAATACGTTTTTTAAATCTTCACATACAGTCATTGAGGGTTAAGGGCTACTCTCTTTTTTTATGGGCTGTTATTTTTTAATTATTTTTTTTGTCACATGACAACACAATGGCTCTTTGCATGTTGGTTAGATCACCTGACATTGATTTGGTGGACAAAAGTTTTTATTAATATATTCAAACATTAATGTAAATGATATGAAACTTACTTTTTCTTTTACTTACAGTCTAACCATATAACCCTGAGCAATCATGAGCGAACTTCTCTAGCGTTGATGAAGTGCAAAATGTGCCACACTAATCCATTTTAGTTCAAAAACTCTGTTTTCAGTTTCGTGACCTCATAATTATTTTTTCAAAGTACGCGGTTGCGGAGAGCGTTTCAGTTTTCAGTAGAGGAAACCGCTGTTCCAGTGTGAAAATGCAAAATCTATGCATTTTCTTTTTTTGTTGTTTTTGATTTTCTCCCCTTTTATCCCAATTTGGAATGCCCAATTCGTAGCGTAGTGACTTGCCTCAATCCGGGTGGTGGAGGACGAATCTCAGTTGCCTCCGTGTCTGAGACCGTCAATCCACGCATCTTATCACGTGACTTCTTGAGCGCGTTACCACAGAGACATAGCGTATGTAGAGGCTTCACAGTATTCTCCGCGGCATCCACGCACAACTCACCACGCACCCCACCGAGAGCGAGAACCACATTATAGTGACCACGAGGAGGTTACCCCATGTGACTCTACCCTCCCTAGCAACCGGGCCAATTTGGTTGCTTAGGAGACCTGGCTGGAGTCACTCAGCACACCCTGGATTCAAACTCGCGACTCCAGGTGTGATAGTCAGCGTCAATACTCGCTGAGATACCCAGACCCCCAAAACCTATGCATTTTCAAACAACAACAGATTAGTGTGAATGTGACCTGGGCTCTGAGTAGTGCTTGAAGAATTCTGAACACACTTGTATTTCCAGAACATTCTGTGTTAACTTGTTTTTTTATGACATCTCTCGGCCTGGAAAACAATTTCCAAATTCTATGATTTTTCCAGGATTATCATGACCATACGAACCCTGGTTATCCACAGTTGTCCCGAGCTACCACTGAGCGTCGCCATGATGATTCTAATGGCCAGTTTTGTGTTTCTGGTCTCGAGACTTAATGTAAAAACTACCAAAACAAGAGATACAGACAGAGAACAACAGCCATTTAAATTTGTTTGGAGTAACAATTAATTTCAGGCTCAAATTGTGCTGGAGACTAGAAATTGAAAGTGATGATTGGCATGATGCCAACAGAACCTGGAATAATTCTTTAAAATGTTAAGATTCATCTGTTTGCAGAAATGAATCAGGTTGAATGGTGAACGCACAGCAGGTGGTTTTATTTTCACTCACAGATATGATGGCTGCCAGTGTCTCGATGCCGCCCGTGCACAGTGTGATGTATGGAATGAGGGACTTTGTGAATCCAGCTCCCTCAAAGATCCCATTAGTGTAATACCAGATCTGCAAAACATACAGAACACTTTACATAAATCGAGAGAATAAAATGATGTTTCTGAGCACTTCTAAATACTGAATCCTCCTGCAGAAGTGATGTCATTGAATGAGTGTGTGTTGCATTAGATCTGATGTGTGCAGATCAAACCACTCTCACATTAAAGATCATTGATGTCGCTTTACACCCTCAATCACCTGTGTGTGTGTGTGTGTGTGTGTGTGTGTGTGTGTGAACTCATATAAACCGCTGATAAACACTTTGAACTGATTCTCCTTCTGCTTCATCTGTCTGCCTCTCTCCCTGACTGGTGAGACAGAAAGTGAATGAGCCAATCTGGGGATGTCCTCAAAGGTGAAAAATATCCCATAAATAGAGTAAATAATGTTTTTAAGTTCTTTTAGGGTTTGGGTATTTCATACTCATTAAAATTAACTTAAAAGAAAAATTAATAGAAATATATAAAGTATATATATACAGCTCTGGAAAAATTAAGAGACCACTGCAAAATCATAATTTTCAGAGAAACTGATCATTTTGCAGTGGTCTCGTAATTTGTTCCAGAGCTGAATATACATATCAGGGGTGTAAATCACAAGTGTCATCAGGATACAATCTTGTATCGATTCTCTTAGCCAGCGATGTTTGCTGATACCTCAAAGTCTGCCGCGATACGATTTCGATTAGCTTCTGGGGCCTGCGATCGATATTATGATATTATGTGCCTATCTTACACAATTAATTACATTTATTATCTCACAAACGCAACCAAAATATAATCTGAATATTTTATTGAACTCTCTAAAAAGTGAAAATCCAGTAAATCCAGAAAAATAAATAATATAAAAATATAAAATCAATCAATCGGTTGATGACAGCTCATTGGCATGTGGAATGAGGGAAACAATACAGTGACAATTTGTCATCTCAACAACAGTCAAGCAAGTCTTCCAATCCAAAATACTGAAATACACACGACAAGAGAGAACTGCATGTGCTATCTGTGTTTTTTCTTGGCTACAATTTCTGTTACAGTTTACTGTGATAAATGTTAGTAAGGGTGTTGATGTAAAATGTGAAAAGTCTTGTAATTGATGCTGGTGCAGGGCAGGTGTTTTCTCTTTCCCTCGTCAGCGCTGTTCAGAATATCACAGCTGTTTAGCTGTTTGACATGGTTGAATTGCTCCATAGCACTTTAAAATAGAAAATACTCATGTAGAATTGAAATGTGCCACGATATCGAGGGAAGCCTGATTTAATCGTGCATGTGAGCCGCTGTGCGCTGTGAGCTCGCAGCCCTGTTGACGCCTGTTTTAGAGCTCCTTGGTTGACGCGCACGCACAGATAGAGCAGAGTGCAACTTCAGGCTTCAGTCACTCCATACACATCCGTGACCCGCATGAAAATCATATTTAGTGCTTATGAAACAAGCTGAATGTCATAAGGTTGCTGCATCGCCTGACAGATATGCGTACGGACGTGGCTGGCATGAGAATGTCAAAATAAAGGTGCATCTTTAGAAAAATAGACAGATGTTTACGCGTTAAATCGGTGACATCACAATGTTGGTGATTAGATCGATGCATCAGTGTAGATCGATGGATTGTTACACCCCTAATACATATAATATAAAACAGCAGAAGTCATTTAGATGCGTGTGTATGCAGATTCACCACAGCATGAGCTATTATAATCAGAGTGAATTCATGTCACATTCATGTGTGAATTACTGTCATTTTATCAGCTGGAAGAGAAGATTACATCCATCTGCCTGTGACTCACACACACACTCGATGTGTATACAGTGTGTGTGTGTGTGTGTGTGTGTGTGTGTTAAAGGGCTTCCCCATGACTCTGAGCTATGCCAAGGGACAATGATTTTACAAGTTTGCAGGCAAGAAAGTGGGACGTGTTCACAGTAAACACTGAAAACATGTATTTAAAGAAGAGAGAAAAGTCATTCATTACAGAAAGCAATAAGAGGACTCGTTTACGTTGAGGTCTTCAGATGTTCATGGTGAATTTACATTTGTTCAATAGCGGCAGTCTCTGGATGCTCGGAAACAAAAATATTCATGAATAAAAAGAAATGTATTCGTCGAAGCTGACTTGAGTCATGTGGAAGCCCCGTTATATAGTGTGTTATATACTGTACAGAATGTTATAAACTGACAGCGTTGAGTCCGCAGAGCTGGTAGCAGCTCATGACCACGATCACCGTGATGAGCTGCCAGCGAACCGCTCTGTTCCGTAACAATTCCAGCACGGACGCTGTCCGCTGTGTGTTCTGACTGCGACTCTCTGCGTGAACTTCCTCCATCTCATGAGACACGTCTGTACGACCTAGAAATGCCTGGAACGCTGACAGACAGACAGACACAGAGAGAGACAGACAGACAGTGATTTCAGTGAGTCTCTGTTGATCTGATACTGAGATCATTATATCTGCTGATCCATCAGATATGTTTGTCATCAGTGTTTTCTCTAATGTTTGTTCTTGTTGAGAAAAAACTGTTTCTATTGGTCAAACGAACCCTTCAGTCACATGAGCAGAAACCACTGCAACAACCCATCTGAAAGTTAATTTCTTTATGAAGTTATCACTAACAATATGTTGCAAAAAATATATATTTTTATTGCAAATATTTAGGCTGTACACTCAGGCAAATACTTTCTATGCCAGGCAGTTTTTAAATATATGTTTCTAATATTAAATTCTAATCTTAAACTTTGTACAACCAGGCCAGGAACACACCTATTAAGGAAATCAGAGTGGCTAAAAGACACTACTCAGAAAAGCTGGAAAAACTGTTTTCAGCCAGCGATCCTGCATCTGTGTGGAAAGGCCTAAAAGGCATCACCAAGTACAAGACACCTCCCCCACACTTTGTAGAGAATCAACTAATGGCTGATGAACTGAATGTGTTTTATTGCAGGTTTAAAAAGCCCAGTCTCACACTCCTCCCCCGCTCTGATCTGACACACACCAATACCTCCTGGAACCCCCTCGTCCTGCTATTGAATCTGCACTTATGACCTGTGAGGAGGATGTGTGCCGGGTCTTTCGGAAACAAAAGACTAGGAAAGCTTCAGGGCCAGACGGTGTCTCACCTGCCTGTCTGAAAGTATACACTGACCAACTGGCCCCAATCTTCACACAGATCTTCAATAGATCACTGGAGCAGTGTGAATTCCCTGCTGCTTTAAATGCTCCACCATCATTCCGGTCCCCAAAAAACCCAAAATCACAGGACTTAATGACTACAGATCTGTCGCTCTCACATCTGTGGTCATGAAGTCATTTGAGAGACTGGTTTTGGCCTACCTGAAGGACATCACTGGACCCCTGCTGCACCCCCTTAAGTTTGCTTACTGAGCAAACAGGTCTGTGGATGATGCAGTCAATATGGGACTGCATTATATCCTGCAACACCTCGACAGATCTGGGACTTATGCAAGGATCCTATTTGTGAACTTCAGTTCAGCCTTCAATACCATCATACCTGATCGTCTCTCAACCAGACTGACCCAGGTCTCCATGCCCACCCCAATCTGTTGATGGATCACCAGCTTTCTGACAGATAGGCAACAGCTAGTGAGACTGGGGAAACTCACATCCGGGACCCTCACTATTATCACTGGTGCTCCTCAGGGATGTGTGCTCTCTCCACTGCTCTTCTCCCTGTACATGAATGACTGCACTGCAAAAGACCCCACTGTCAAGCTCCTGAAGTTTGCAGATGACACCACGGTCATTGGCCTCATACGCAATGGTAATGAGTCTGCATACAGACGGGAGGTTGATCAGCTGTCTGATGCGGTCACAACAACCTTGAGCTGAACACGTTCAAAACAGTGGAGATGATAGTGGACTTTAGGAGAAATCCCCTCACACTCGTATGTTTGGAAACAGTGATTATATTATGATCTTGATATCTTCTCCTGATCTTGTCAATTAACCAGCACTCTGTATTTAATCACAAGTTTTCGTACTGAAAATCAATAAACATGAGCCATTCATTTAAATCTCATTTAAGAAATCTCTAGGTGTATCTTCTCCTTTCATGTTTTTCAAGTAAACCTAAAAAAACAAAAAACATGTAGAAATATTCTGCATCTGTCAATCTTTGAACCACACATAATCAATCACAGGAAAGCAAACACAAGTGATAAAGAAATTTAAAGTAATTTAAACATAATTATGTTGCATTTTGTATATGTCAGCATCAGACAATAAAAAGATATCATCTCATTATGCAATATCGTTATCAGTATCAACAACAAGTATAAAGACACTGCAAACATTACCATAAATGAATAAAAGAAGGGCAAAAACATCCTGCTAAACTGACATGAAATTCAGCTGTGAGTACGATAACATTTTCCTTCCAAACTCTACTGGGGCCGCAGCTCCTGTCCAGGGTTAAAAGCCTTTGTGTTTTTCAGGTCGGTTGGAGTTTCAAGTCTTTCCTCACAGGAGTGAGTGTTTGATTTAACTTCTGCTTAGGATGTGAAGAAGTTCAGACCGCAATCTCATTCTGCCAGTCTGTACACATCTGAACACAGCAAACCACAACAACACAAACAACCAGAGCACTTCAAAGCCCAAAGACAGAGAAATAGACAGACAGTTTCTTCGTAAAGGTCTTCAAGACTTTTTCAAGGTTCTGAACTTGCTCAAATTGGATGCAGATGGCGAGTTTATCTTGTGCTCGGTGTCACAGGACTGACCTCTCTCCGCTTGCACCTTGTCTCGCCGCTCCATCAGCAGGAATCTCGGACTCTCAGGAAGAAACGGCAGAACACACAACTGAAGCAGCGCAGGAACCGCCAAGAACCCGAAAAGGAAGTTCCATCGGCTTTCCTGCAAAAACAGCCAATATCAGCAGCCGATATCAGAAAAGGAAACACACAGCAAAACACATACACCTAACCTGCTTTTTAATGTAACATGATGGGCAGAGGTAAAATGAAATGACACATGATGCGTTATCAGGTGATGATTTTAACAGCTAATAGCTTTTATGTCTGTGATTTTATACCTGTGATGAACCACAAAATAACGGCCAATGAGAGTGCGCAGAACACAATTTGCACATGCAATTATGATTTTGCAGGTCAATTCTGAGCGCTATAAAGCAGAGGATGCAACAGACCACTATATTCGGGACTGTACATCATCACTGTGATCCAGACATCTAAATAATCTCTTAAACATGCAGAAAGTGTGCTTGACTACACTACACATCGGGATATATGACAGGTTATAAAGCTCTTCTCCATCTTATGATCAATATTTGATGAACTATTGCTGATATGATGGGTTGAAAATGTTCACAAACATCTCTTTGAAATAAAATTCATTTGACCACCTACTTTAATTCATGGTAATAGCACAATCTAAACTGCACCATGGAATTTTTGTGAATGAAGCGCAATCTACAATGAGCCTAATTTACACAGAAAGAGGTGTGTTTGCGGGGAAAGGAATGACAATGTAAATACTTAAGGCGCAGTGCAGTTTCAGCGCTGATTGCACCTCCAAAAATAGACTGCGTGTGGTTAGTGAATAAGACACAGGTTTTTATGATGAAATGCCAAGCGTAAAAGTGGCACAACTGTTTAGTGAATCTGCCCCTTTGTGTTGTGATGAGTGTGTGTTGAAGATCTTAAGGGAGCAGAAACAGCACATGACAGTATCATCTCTCTGAGGAACAGATCGATCTGTAGCACACACACCTCAAACAAACCTGACTGCGGCAAGCAACACATTCTACATGACATGAGTCTGTGAACTTAAATTCAATAACAAGTCATTATTCTGCAGTGATCTGGAATATTATCAGGAATATTATGCAGGAATCTGTAAATATTCTGTAATGAATTGTTTTTTCATGGTCATCTCTCTTTTACTCTTCAGGTTTCTGTCTGTCAGCAGTCTGTCATTGACTAATAAGTCTTTAATTGAGACTTTTAGACGTGTGTGTCAGATGCTTCATTCAGGATTCTCTGGTAAATGGCAGGATGTGTAATTGCGTAAAACACTGGCTGTTTCAGTTCATCAAGTGTCTGCTAACCGTCCAATAAGGAAAACAGAAATGAAGCCACATCAGTGTGCTGTATCCAAGATGTGAAATACAGAGAATCAGAGAATCTGAGTGAGTCTCAAGAAAATTTGTAGGAACAATTTCATACAAACAACAAAAGATATATATATATATAAAAATAATTATAATAATAATAAAAAACTATTTTTTATTTTTTTGGACCATTACATTTTATTTTGCATTGTAACATTATTTTCATAACAATTAGGGCAGTCACAATTATGAAATTTGGCTGACTATTTTTGTCATTCAGATTAACTGAATTTACGATTAACAATTTAATTGTGGTTTAGGGCTTAATCTTCAAATTGTAATACTTCTAAGCTGTTTGTGTGCTTGATACACATACCTTAAGAAGTCATTTATTTATATTTAACTTGGAATCATATAATAAAATAGCGATATAGGAAATTAAAGCTTTACAAAGCACAAGGGTAGAATGGTATGAAAAATAATACTTTAAATATTTCCAAAAACTTAGTCAGTGGTATAGTTATAGTGAATAATTAATTAAAAAAAAAACATAAAAAATACATATAAACCAACAGAGATGTATACATAAATAAGATAAAGAAGATAAAGTAAATAATCAAAGAAAATATTTTTTTTATAAGTCATGGGTCAGGAAAGTTCTCAGCATATAAAGAATATACACTTTTTATTATTAACTCAAAAAGCATTTATTGCTAAAACTGTGAAGTATGTGGTAAGGGACCATCTGAATACATGGTCAATTTCTTGGTATTATTTCAGTGTAGTATTACTGACCGGTACTGTCACTCCCCATACGTATATTACACAGTCTGTGTAGTTCATCTACTCCTTACGGGGCACCATCTTACCCTAGGAGGGCACCAGAAACTCCACCGGCTGCCCTTCCTTGCATCATGACCCCAACCCTAATGTTTGCAGGAATGCATTACACTCAAACACACAACAGTGAGTCTGTGCCAATGATCAAGTGCTGGAGAATGAACTTCTTATAAAACTAATAAAAAGACGCACTTTTCATATGGAGTTCAACATTACACGGACAATATGGAGTTCGGCGCTTGCTGCCCTGACATGAATCGTGTGCATTTCATATCTAAAGTGAACAGACAGCCTGCAGACTGATTAATATTAAATGAGGGTTTAATGTGCATTGCAATGAATACTCGTTCTTTCGATCAGTCAACATCCCACTTAGACTTTGGGAAATGTTTGATGTTACTCGAATTGGAACTCTTTTAGTGAATTTCTGTCTTTATACTGTGGAAAATGATAATAAAGCATTATTGTTACATACTGTATTATTTTGTTCTATTGTGTTGTTCTTTCCAAACAACCAATAAATGCATTATGACAGGAAATAAGTATATACAGGGTCAAATTTTACTACTTTTAAAATCTGAGATTAATCGTGATTAACTATGAAAAATTATTAGATTAATCGCGATTAAAAATTTCAATGTACTGACAGCCGTAGTTTAAACTCATCAGTAGTATTTGACTGCAGTATAAACCTGCGCAGCTGTCATGCGCATCACCGTCTGCACTGCTGCTGCTCTTTCTGTAGATACTGCAGTGAACGGCCGTGTGTGTCCAGAGCTAACGAGATGCTCCCATCTGACACGTGCTGACATGTGTCGCATGCAGAGAAATCTCCTAACGAGCAGCTCAAACATACACGCGTGTAAACATGCCACTGCAGTGTGTGTCTGTGTGAATATCACAACACTACACATTGAGTCTGTTCGTTTGTGTTCAGCAGGCTGATACTCTACCGTATAAATGTCATGCTGCACTCTGTCTCCAACGCTCCTCCAAACTCTTGTGAACTGCTTTGCTGTCTCCCGTCTACATAGGCTGCACCCTAACTGATATGAAGCCTCAGAAGTGCCTGATTTAAAGTGATAGTTCTCCCAAAAATGAAAATTCTCTCATTACTTACTTACCCTGATGCCATCCCAGATGTGCATGACTGTGTTTCTTCAGCAGAACAGAAATGAAGATTTTTAGAAGAAGAAAGAGCTCTGTCTGGTGCTTATAATGCAGGTAAACGGGTGCCAGCAATTTGACGGTCCAAAGTCATATTTAGGCAGCATAAAGGTAATCCACATGACTCGATATGTTTGTGTAAAAAAATTAATAGATAATTAAAAATAGATATATATTCTCCCAATATGGCATGCCCAATTCCTAATGTGCTCTAAGTCCTCGTAGTGGCGTAGTGGTTCGCCTCAATCCGGGTGGTGGAGGACGAATCCCAGCTGCCTCCATGTCTGAGATCATCAATCCGCGCATCTTATCATGTGGCTTGTTGAGCGCGTTGCCATGGAGACAGCGCGTGTGGAGGCTTCACGCCATCCACTGTGGCATCCACGCACAACTCACCACGCGCCCCACCGAGAACAAACCACATTATACGACCACGAGGAGGTTACCCCATGTGACTCTTCCCTCCCTAGCAACCAGGCCAATTTGGTTGCTTAGGAGACCTGACTGGAGTCACTCAGCATGCCATGGGATTCGAACTAGCGATCTTTTACCACTGAGCTACCCAGGCCTCCAAATGCCAGCAGCTGACACATCACATAGCTGTTGCATGACACAAGCGTGTCGGTGAGTTCATGTAAGAATTCGGAAGCAGCGTTTTTTACATCATCACGTGAGAGTCCGGCCATTTCAAACAGCATCAGAGCCCTGGATGGAAGCGCCGATTTAAAGTTTAAAACGTTTTAATTATATTTTAATTTCCACATTGAATGGCTCATACAGTGCTGTGAAAAGGTATTTCTGATTTCTTCTGTTTTTGTGTATATCTCATACTAAATTAACAAAATTCAAACAAAATTTCAAACACAAAACAAAGGTAAACTGAGTAAACACAAAATACCGTTTTTAAATGATAATGCTATTTATTGAAGCAAAAAAGTTATCCAACATCAACTGGGCCTGTGTGAAAAAGTATTTGACCCCTTAGTTACTAAATCCTCAAATCTATGAAACTGCATTCATAATGGGGTTCATTATTATTATACCAAGGTCTAAAGAAATTCCAGAAATGATGAGGAAAAAGGTGATTGAAAGACATCAGTCTGGGAAGTGTTACAAATCTATTTCAAAGGCTCTGGGACTCCAGAGAACCACAGTGAGAGCCATTATCTCCAAATGGAGAAAACTTGGCACAGTAGTGAACCTTCCCAGAAGTGGCCGACCTTCCAAAATTCCTCCAAGAGCACAGCGACAGCTCATCCAGGAAGTCACAAAAAAGCCAAAGACAACATCCAAGGAACTGCAGGCCTCTCTCGTATCAATAAAGGTCACTGTTCATGACTCCACTATCAGAAAGACACTGGCCAAAAATGCCATCCATGGAAGAGCGGCGAGGCGAAAACCATTGCTAACCCAGAAGAACATTAAGGCTCATCTGAATTTTGCCAAAACACACCTTGATGATCCTCAAACCTTTTGGGAGAATGTTCTGTGGACTGATGAGTCGAAAGTGGAACTGTTTGGAAGACAGGGGTCCCGTTACATCTGGCGTAAATCAAACACAGAATCCCACAAAAAGAACATCATACCTACGGTCAAGCATGGTGGTGGTAGTGTGATGGTGTGGGGGGTATTAAACTTGTAATAATTGAGGGAAACATGAATTCTGCTCTCTACCAGAAAATCCTAAAGGAGAACATCTGGTCATCAGTCCGTGAGTTGAAGCTCAAGCGTAACTGGATTATGCAGCAAGACAATGATCCAAAGCATAGGAGTAAATCCACCTCTGAATGGCTCAAAAGAAGCAAAATTAAAGTTTTGGAGTGGCCTAGTCAAAGTCCTGACTTGAACCTGTTTGAGATGCTGTGGCAGGACCTTAAATGGGCAGTTCATGCTCAAAAACCCTCCAATGTGACGGAACTAAAGCAGTTCTGCAAAAAAGAGTGGGCCAAAATCCCCCCACAGCACTGTGAAAGACTGGTCTCCAGTTATCAGAAGCGTTTGGTTGCAGTTGTTGCTGCTTTAGGCGGCACAACCAGATATTAAGTTAAAGGGGGCAGTTAGTTTTTCACATGGGTGATATACGTGTTGGATAACGTTTCTGCTTCAATAATATATATATATATATATATTTGGAAACTGTATTTGGTGTTTACTCAGGTTGCCTTTGTTTTATGTTATATCTCGTATGAAGATTTAAATAAATTTAGTATGAAAAATACACACAAATAGAAGAAATCAGGAGAGGGGCAAATACATTTTCACAGTACTGTATGTACAACTCGTAATACTTAAACATCCTAAATATCACAAGGGGGCTACATTTCTCAATTCTTACCTCTAGTTTCATTCAGATGGAATGATTTCTATTGCCTACATAATGGCCCAAATTCTCATTATGGCTCTTGTCCCAAGGCAAATTACAGGCTAATTCTGTTTTGATCTCTCTCTGATTTCCATCAATCAGGAGGTTTTATTTGTAGTTTATTGTCGTATTTTAGTTGTATTTACAGCTGTACTTATTAGCTATTTTTGTCTGCAGTATTTCGTGTTTTAGTGTGTAGTATTTCACTCACACATACACACACAGACACACACACATACACAGCCTAACCCTCACAAAGAACTTTATGCATTTTTACATTTTCAATAAAACATCGTTTAGTATGTTTAAGTGATTTGAATTATGGGGACACTAGAAATGTCCTCACAAACCACATTTATAGCATAATACCCTTGTAATTACCAGTTTATAACCTAAAAAAAAGTCCTCGTAAACCACATAAACCTGCCCACACACACACACACACACACACACACTCACACACACAAACTCACACACACAGTCACTCACTCACACACTCACACACACACTCATACACACTCACATACACACACACACACACACTCACACACACTCACATACACAGACACACACACTCACACACACAAACTCACACACACTCACATACACAGACACACACACTCACACACACAAACTCACACACACAGTCACTCACTCACACACTCACACACACACTCATACGCGCACACACACACACACACACAGAAACACACACACATACACGCACACAGAAACACACACACATACACGACACACAGAAACACACACACATACACGACACACACACACACCTGTAGACTCACCTGTCCAAATATCTCAGGCAATCCGAGCACCTGACCAATGAAAACCCCCAGACAGATGAAGATGGCATGAAACTGACCGACAGAACCACGAACCTGTCGAGGAGAAATCTCACCGAGATACATCGGCAACACACTCAGAGAGACACCTGACAGGCAGACAGACAGACAGACAGACAGACAGACAGTTTATGAGTCAAACTTTGTTTAATAATCTCTTTCTATTTTTCGCTGGTCTCTGCAGGTGTGTTAACAAGTTTGTACAGATATTTTTTGACTTTGATACACTTTGATATATTGCTTGATATATATTTTGTCATGAGTGTGGCGGAGATCGAGACAGTCAGGACTGACCTGAATCCATGCCGATGATGAATCGACCAATAATGAGCATCTCAAAGGATCCAGCCATCTCTCCAAGAGCCAATAGGAGTGCAGCAATCAGTGCCAGAGCATTATTGGCCAGAAGAGTTCCTTTCCTACAGAGAGACAGATGATGTTAATATATTAATC
>NC_059370.1:45938454-45953454 GCF_019703515.2 Myxocyprinus asiaticus | reverse complement strand
TGTAGCAGGTAGTTGAATTTTGGAATACAATTCATTTTAATAACATTAACCTTCCCAATCATCGATAAATGTAATGAAGCCCACCTGCTCACATCGCTCGAAAACCTTTTTATTAAAGGGTCAAAATTAACTCTGACTAAATCAGACAAATTTGTTGGGAATAAAATGCCCAAATACTTAATGTCCTGTTTGGGCCACTGGAAGATGCCCGGCTGGAAGGCCGTTACTGGACAGTACGCTGTCAGAGCCAAAGCTTCGGATTTAGACCAATTGACTTTGTATCCTGAGAACTTGGAAAAGGAATTAATAATTCTGTGGAGGCAAGGCAAAGATCTAGTGGGGTCAGAGACAAATAATAAAATATCATCTGCGTAAAGCAAGAGTTTATGCCCCATACCTCCCGCCATCACCCCTGGAAAATCTTCCTCCTTTCTTATCGCGGCTGCTAATGGTTCCAGGTCAAGACAGAACAATAATGGGGAAAGAGGGCATCCCTGCTGAGTGCCCCTGTCCAGAGTAAAATAATCTGAAATTAATCTATTTGTTTGTACCGCTGCTACAGGGTGTCTATAAAGTAACTTGATCCAACCAATAAACGTACTCCCAAACCCATACATTTCCAAAATCTTAAAAAGATAATCCCATTCTACCATATCAAATGCCTTTTCGGCGTCAAGTGAGATGGCAGCGACCGGAGATTGATCATTCGCTACTGACCACATGATATTGATGAGACGCCTAATATTATCAGAAGAGCTGCGACCCCGAATAAACCCCACCTGATCTATATGTATAAGAGATGTCATAACCTTACTTAATCGGTTAGCCAAACATTTAGCCAGAATTTTAACATCTAGCTGGATCAGGGAGATTGGACGGTAACTTTTACACTCGCTTGGATCTTTGTCCTTTTTAAGAATCAGACTGATCCAGGCTTGTGTCATGGTTGGAGAAAGCTTTCCATTCTTTAATGATTCCGTATAAACTTCTGACAGAAGTGGAGCCAGTTCTGTAGCATAAGATCTAAAAAAATTCAGCGGCAAAACCATCTGTCCTTGCCTGTAGGTAAGGACTTAATTACCTCGTCAAGTTCCTTCAAGGTTATCTCAGAATCAAGAGTGTTTTTTTGCTCATTCGTCAGTTTAGGGAGTTCTAATGGTTCCACAAAGTTTCTAATATCTTCATCAGTAGACGAAGACGTGGAACTATAAAGATCAATATAGAACTCTTTAAAGGCATTATTAATATCAATGGCTGAGGTAAATATTTCATCACCAGCAGATTTCACTGAGGGAATGGTAGAAAAAGACTCTCTCTTCTTTATATATCTAGCCAAAAGCTTCCCTGCTTTGTCCCCCGACTCAAAGTATGACTGTCTTGCCCTGAACAACCAAAACTCCACTTTCTGCAACAAAATAGTATTATATCTATATTTCAATCGGGTCAATTCTCTGAGGCCATCAGCTGACATACGGTGCTTCAGCTCTGCCTCTGCACTTTTAATATTTCCTTCCAACTCCACAAGTTTGTGGAAATCAGGATTTTGCAAAAGGGATACATTAAAGTGCCAACTATATGATTTCCTTTTCTCTGTATGTGGCAATATCTCTAAGTTCACCAGGGCGTGATCTGAGACTAAAATGTTTCCAATTGAGCAATCAACAACAGATGAAATGAGGGACTTAGATATAAAAAAAAAATCTATTCTAGAATAAATCTTATGAACTGATGAAAAAAATGTATAGTCCCTACCAGATGGGTTCAAAAGTCTCCAAATATCCACAAGACCAAGATTTTTACACATCCTGTGAAGCGTCATTGTTGCTCTAGGGGACTTACACACTTTTGCTTCACTATGATCAAAGACTGAGTCCATCAAAAGATTAAAGTCTCCTCCCAATATTATATCATGATATAATGCAAAATCAACCTTTGCCCCTGAATTTCTCTTAAAACAACAATGACTCTTCCTAATTTATCTTTAATCTGTTTGAGACATTTGAATTGTAGATGTTTATTAATCAATATAATGACTCCCCTGCTCTTACTTGAGCCAGCACTAAAAAAGAAACATGTCCACCCCATATCTTCCCAAATTTTTCAGCTTCCTGCGGGGAAAGATGCGTTTCTTGAAGAAACACTATATCATATTTCTTGCGCTTAAGAACAGAAATAACCTTCCTTCTTTTTATGGGGTGCCCCAACCCATTTACATTCCATGTGGAGAGAGACAACTTATTCATATTAACATTTGACATATTGATATAAAAAAAAAAAAAAAAATGAGTGTGTCAAAAACAAGATTACACAGACCACATTCCCCATTAGTGAAACAATCAAACCCCGAACTTCCCCCTGAATAAAAACAAACAGAAAAAAGAAAAACGTGTGCATTAATCCCACGCACGACGCGACAACTTTGCCATCGGATTATTCAAGTCCGGTGTTTCTGCTCAAATTTTGTGAGGCACAATTACATAACAGAAAATACTTTGTAAATCAGACCCCAGCCAACAGGCAGAATAACAGAAAAAACATGTAGATTCATTCACAGAACCGTCTCGAAGGTGTGTTCCTCCACAAAATAAACTCCAGCTGATATAAAGCCGTTCAGTTTCCTCGGACAGACAAACAAATGATCAGTGAGCCGGCTGTTATGAGTGCTGCAGATGAGGTAACCATTCTACTAGGAGGCATAAGCACAAAGAACAAACAGATTTAACCACAACTGTCCCGAAGTAGTGTAATTCCACAAAACAAGCTCCAGTCGTTAGGCAGAGCCAGCGCAAAAAACAAAACCGGCATCCTGGTTCCTCGGATGATCAAGAGCCAAACTAACTCGGAGGCTGCGCAAAAAAATAAAATAAAAAAATACACCATAACTTACTCAGCCCGTCAACTTTATAAAAGACGTCCTTTATGTGAGCATGCAGATATTTTGTGGTCATCCAAAGCGTCCATTCTCGATCTGGCCGGGAAAAAAAAATAAAATCTTCAGTCAGTGCAAAAGTTTCTTGGAGTCATGCCATAAAACAAACTCCAACCGCTAGGCGGAGTCAACGCAAAAAGAAACAAAAATGACACCCAGCTTCCTCAGATAATAGAGTACCTGAACCGCGAGTCAGTCCACTAATATAAGAAACATCAAATGGCTTACTCACTCCAATGTATTTATAAAGGAGAGTGCCTGTTTTGGACAAGTAAATACTTTGCGACCATTCTTCGTTTCTATTCTCAGTTTGGCCAGAAACATCAGAGCAAAGGCGATCTTCTGATGGTGTAAGAGTTTCTTACATTCCTTGAACCAATCGCGTTTCTCTCTAATGGAATTCACAAAGTCCGGGAAAAAGAAAATATTATGGTTCTTCCAAGAAAGCTTCCCTTTACTCCTCGCCTGGCGCAACACGAGATCTTTATCGGATGATTTCAGAAATCTGGCCAGAATCAATCGGGGCCTGTCTCTCTCAGCAGATCTGTGAGCTGGGACCCTGTGAGCTCGCTCGATTTCCAGCTTGTGGCCTGTTATGTCGAGCAGACTCAGGAAAAGCTCATCCAGGAATTTCACCATATGTCTGCCCTCTTCATGCTCAGGAATTCCAACAATTCGTATGTTATTCCTTCGGCTCATATTTTCGAAATATCCCAGTTTTTCCTAAATTAATTCCAAATCTGTTTTGGACGCAAGCAGATTAGCGGATAATTCCCTTTCCGATGACTCAAGATAATCGATTCATTTTTCAACATCAGTCACTCTTGTAGCTAACTCAGAGAATTTTGTTTCCATCGCCGTAATCGATCGATGTATTACAGCGAGATCCTCCAAGTCAGCAAGAACCTTTGTCAGCATCACCGACATGTTGGACAACTGACGCTGAATATCTTCTTCCGACATGCCATCCAAATCGATTCCCCGGCTCGCAGTCCCGTCAGAGGCCTCAGCTTGAACACGTAAGTGTCTTTTAATGTCTCCAGAGTCTGTGAATTTTGACTTCTTTGCCATATTTACCTCAAAGAGCAAGAATGTAACTGGGTGTATCGAATCTCACCGGATCACAACATGAAAATAATTAAAAAACTAGCAAAGTTCGCAGAGCTCGTGTCTCACACGTCTGTCTCTCGCATGGCGTCACGTGATCTCTGATCTGGAAAATCTCATGCTTCTGTGTCGACAGTTCTGGCTACCGAGGGAATTCACAGCGGTCATTATCACTGCTGTGTACATCCCGCAACAAGCCGACACAGACCGGGCACTCGAGGAACTGTATGGGAGTATAAGTGAGCAGGAAACCGTGCAACCTGAGGCTGCATTCATTGTGACCGGGGACTTTAATAAAGCCAGTTTCAAATCAGTCGCACCAAAATACCACCAACATATTAGTTTTAACACATGAGGGGACCAGGTTTTGGACCATTGCTACTATCCCTTCCAGGATGGCTACAAATCCCTCCCCCGCCCACCATTTGGCAAATCGGACCACTCTTCCATTCTGCTTCTGCCTGCTTACAAGCAGAAACTGAAACGGGAAGCACCCACCCTCAGAACGATCCAGTGTTGGTCAGACCAATCAGACTCTACGCTACAAGACTGTTTTGATCACATGGACTGGGAGATGTTCCGGTCCGCCTCTGATGACGACATCGAGCTTTACGCTGATAGCATAACGTGTTTCATCAGAAGGTGCGTAGAGGACGTCGTTCTGACCAGAACAATACGGATCTACCCGAACCAGAAACCTTGGATTAATAGCGATGTTCACGCGGCACTTGATGCGCAAGCCAGTTATGCCCTCCGAAAATCAGAACAGCAAAACGCCAGTACAGCAACAAGATTGAAGGACAGTTCAACACCACCAACTCTAGAAGCATGTGGCAGGGAATTAATATCATCACAGACTTTAAAGGGAATAAAAACTCCGCCGTGAACACCGCTGCCTCTCTCCCGGATGAGCTAAATACTTTTTATGCTCGTTTCGAGGGAAATAACATCGCCCTTGCAGAGAGAGCTCTTGCGGCTGAAGCTACAGAGGTTAGTTCACTCTCCGTCTCTGTAGTGGATGTAACACGATCCTTCCGACAGGTGAATATCCGCAAAGCCGCGGGTCCAGACGGCATTCCAGGCCGTGTCATCAGAGCGTGCGCGAACCAATTGGCTGGTGTTTTTATGGACATTTTCAACCTTTCCCTCTCTTTGTCTGTAGTCCCCACATGCTTTAAAACATCCACCATTGTGCCTGTTCCAAAGCAATCAAAAATCACTTGCTTAAATGACTGGTGTCCTGTTGCTCTGACCCCCATCATCAGCAAATGCTTTGAGAGACTAATCAGAGATTACATCTGCTCTGTGCTGCCTCTCTCTCTTGACCCGTTGCAGTTTGCTTACCGCAACAACCGCTCCACTGATGATGCCATTGCATCTACAATACACACTGCTCTCTCCCACCTGGAAAAAAAGAACACTTATGTGAGAATGCTGTTTGTAGACTACAGCTCAGCATTCAACACCATAGTGCCCTCCGAGCTAGATGAGAAACTCCGGGCTCTGGGCTTAAACAGCTCGCTGTGCAGCTGGATCCTGGACTTCCTGTCAAGCAGACGCCAGGTGGTTAGAATGGGCAGCAACATCTCCTCATCACTGACCCTCAACACTGGAGCCCCACAGGGCTGTGTTCTCAGCCCACTACTGTATTCCTTGTACACACATGACTGTGTGGCAACACATAGCTCCAATGCCATCATTAAGTTTGCTGATGATACGACGGTGGTAGGTCTGATCACTGACAATGATGAAACAGCACCCGCACCAGCCGACTCCATTACAGCTTCTTCCCCCAAGCAATCAGACTTCTGAACTCTTGATCTCCCACGATCAAAATACATCAGCACTGCACTTTATTACCCTTACTCTTATATCTCACACCGGACTGTCATAAATTATATTATTATTATATTATATTCTCTCTTAACAACACACTGGCAAATTACTATCAACTGACAGCCTGAATGTCAATACAGTACAATACAACCTACTGTACATTTTATATTTTATATATACTATATATACTTTTTTATTGTATAATGTGTATTTTATATTGTGTGTATTGTATAATGTACATTGTATGTTATTATTTGTATATTGTTGAGTGTAATTATGTGTATATTAGACTTTAAATTGTGTTGTGTTAATTTGATGTTATTGTAAATTGGTATATGTCTCATCACTGTCACGACTGCTATGTTGATCAGAACTGCACCCAAGAATTTCACACACTATTACACTTGTGTATATGGTTGAGTGACAATAAAAGTGATTTGGTTTTATTTTGATTTGAGAAACAGGAAACACACACTCTAATGTGCTACTGTACCTTCATTACCATGAACATCTGTCTAAACTGTGAATAGAACAACACAATCATCTCAAATACTGTCTGTCTGTCGTCATCATTATAGCAGAAAACCCACACTAGAAAAACCCACATGATGTTAGTGTGTGTCTAGTACAGATAGTGATCTGTCATTCATTCAGTTCTCTCTGTATTTACAGCTTTATGATAGAAGAAATCAGATAAATCACATTCTTATGTGTTCAGTATTCATCAGCCATTAGTATTAGTATTCATCTATTATTTCATTGTCTGATTAGTGCAACTCAACACAGCAATAAAACAATGAAACAGTGAGATGACACACACACACACACACACACACACACACACACACACACACACACACAGCAGCACATCACACTCATCACACATTCACCTGATTTTCTATCAAAGTAAATCCTGCCGCACATGAGCAGCTTAATTCTTGTGTGAGTGAACAGACATTTCTGCACTTTGGAAATCAGGAACTTCCGCAAACTTTCACCTACTTAAACGCCCAATCCTAACCTCACACACACACACACAGTACACACACTGAAACACACACTGATACGCCCAACCCTAACCGCTCTCTCTCTCACACACACACACACAGTACACACACTGCACACACTGATACGCCCAACCTTAACCTCACACACACACACACAGTACACACACTGCACACACTGAAACACACACTGATACGCCCAACCCTAACCGCTCTCTCTCACACACACACACACACACACACACACACACACACAGTACACACACTGCACACACTGATACGCCCAACCATAACCTCACACACACACACACACTGTTCACACACACTCACACAAACACACAGTACACACACTGCACACACTGAAAGACACACGGATACTCCCAACCCTAACCGCTCTCTCTCACACACACACACACACAGTACACACACTGCACACACTGATACGCCCAACCATAACCTCACACACACACAAACTGTTCACACACACTCACACAAACACACACACACACACACACACTGTTCACACACACTCACACAAACACTGTTCACACACACTGCACACACACACACACTGTTCACACACACACACTGTTCACACACACACTGTTCACACACACACTGTTCACACACAATCACACAAACACACACTGTTCACACACACTGCACACACACACACTGTTCACACACACTGCACACACACACACTGTTCACACACACAAACACACACACTGTACACACACACACACACACTCACTGTTCACACACACTGTTCACACAAACACACACACTGTACACACACACACACACTCACTGTTCACACACACACTGCACACACACACTGTACACACACACACACACTCAATGTTCACACACACACACTGCACACACACACTCACTGTTCACACACACACACACTGCACACACACACTGTTCACACACACTGTACACACACACACACACACTCACTGTTCACACACACTGCACACACACACTGCACACAAACACACACACTGTTCACACACACTCACACACACTTTATTTACACTGTATTTAGCCTACTAAAGGTGGGATGATCTGGTTATCTTACGATTCAGTATAATTTGATTCAAATAACAACCCTTGAATGACAAAGGATGACAGAAGTGTGTTTATTTTTTTTTTTTAGAAAAATTTAAATGATACATTCTCATAAGAATTAAGCTCTTAATGTTTAAATAATAAGAGTTTCTCACTTTCTCTATAAGATCATAAACAAACAAACCTTCAAAAATAGTTGGCTACATTCAGGCTGATCCAGCGCAGGACAAACAAAAGTGAACGCAACATGTTTTATCATTTGTTTGTCATCATTATTATAATCACATTTTAAAAATGAAGGACCTGGTTTGAACACTGTAAACAGTGTAGAAAAAAACTAGAGATTTTGATGTTTTATGGGTCATTTAATTTATGATCACATGGAGAGAAAACAATGTTGCAAATTTGGAAATATCTTATTTTGTCTCAATATGGTTCATCGTTAATTTTGGTTGGTGATATTTTGAAACTGGATATATTGTCCCATCCCTAATATATACAGTATATACAGGTGCATCTCAATAAATTAGAATGTGATGGAAAAGTTCATTTATTTCAGTAATTCAACTCAAATTGTGAAACTCGTGTATTAAATAAATTCAATGCACACAGACTGAAGTAGTTTAAGTCTTTGGTTCTTTTAATTGTGATGATTTTGGCTCACATTTAACAAAAACCCACCAATTCACTATCTCAAAAAATTAGAATATGGTGACATGCCAATCAACTAATCAACTCAAAACACCTGCAAAGGTTTCCTGAGCCTTCAAAATGGTCTCTCAGTTTGGTTCACTAGGCTACACAATCATGGGGAAGACTGCTGATCTGACAGTTGTCCAGAAGACAATCATTGACACCCTTCACAAGGAGGGTAAGCCACAAACATTCATTGCCAAAGAAGCTGGCTGTTCACAGAGTGCTGTATCCAAGCATGTTAACAGAAAGTTGAGTGGAAGGAAAAAGTGTGGAAGAAAAAGATGCACAACCAACCGAGAGAACCGCAGCCTTATGAGGATTGTCAAGCAAAATCGATTCAAGAATTTGGGTGAACTTCACAAGGAATGGACTGAGGCTGGGGTCAAGGCATCAAGAGCCACCACACACAGACGTGTCAAGGAATTTGGCTACAGTTGTCGTATTCCTCTTGTTAAGCCACTCCTGAACCACAGACAACGTCAGAGGCGTCTTACCTGGGCTAAGGAGAAGAAGAACTGGACTGTTGCCCAGTGGTCCAAAGTCCTCTTTTCAGATGAGAGCAGGTTTTGTATTTCATTTGGAAACCAAGGTCCTAGAGTCTGGAGGAAGGGTGGAGAAGCTCATAGCCCAAGTTGCTTGAAGTCCAGTGTTAAGTTTCCACAGTCTGTGATGATTTGGGGTGCAATGTCATCTGCTGGTGTTGGTCCATTGTGTTTTTTGAAAACCAAAGTCACTGCACCCGTTTACCAAGAAATTTTGGAGCACTTCATGCTTCCTTCTGCTGACCAGCTTTTTAAAGATGCTGATTTCATTTTCCAGCAAGATTTGGCACCTGTCCACACTGCCAAAAGCACCAAAAGTTGGTTAAATGACCATGGTGTTGGTGTGCTTGACTGGCCAGCAAACTCACCAGACCTGAACCCCATAGAGAATCTATGGGGTATTGTCAAGAGGAAAATGAGAAACAAGAGACCAAAAAATGCAGATGAGCTGAAGGCCACTGTCAAAGAAACCTGGGCTTCCATACCACCTCAGCAGTGCCACAAACTGATCACCTCCATGCCACGCCGAATTGAGGCAGTAATTAAAGCAAAAGGAGCCCCTACCAAGTATTGAGTACATATACAGTGAATGAACATACTTTCCAGAAGGCCAATAATTCACTAAAAATGTTTTTTTTATTGGTCTTATGATGTATTCTAATTTTTTGAGATAGTGAATTGGTGGGTTTTTGTTAAATGTGAGCCAAAATCATCACAATTAAAAGAACCAAAGACTTAAACTACTTCAGTCTGTGTGCATTGAATTTATTTAATACACAAGTTTCACAATTTGAGTTGAATTACTGAAATAAATGAACTTTTCCATGACATTCTAATTTATTGAGATGCACCTGTATAGGCACCTGAGGAGAAATTAATTGTGTTTGTTGTAAAAGCCAAAATCTGCACTACATGTAGGGCTGGGCGATATGTCTTAAATTAATTCTCAATATTTTTCAACCTATTGACGAGATTTGATATATATCACGATAATTATGTATTTACTCTGAAATGGCTCAAAAGTATTTTTTTTTAATCAGAGGAGCCATCATTTCATCCAAACAGCCACTGTAGTCAAGTAGATTAAATATTTTAAAGACATTAAATAAAAACCTAATAATTAGTTTCTCCTCGTGTGAAGACCTACTTGGGTAAAGACCAGCGAGTCTACCTGTGCGAGTCCACCGAGCAAGGACACCGACAAGGCGCCACTCACCATAGCACTTAAGTATCTTGTTATTGTATCTCTTATTATTGTTCTTCTATATACTAACATGTCTACTTCAGGAATAACACATGCCTTCAAGCACATCCCTGTTATCTGTTACAGACCGTTTACACGATATCGATGCAAGACCAAACGCAACCCACACAACCTACGGCCACTTTGCACTTCAGCACCTGCTCCGCTCTCTTTCTCAGTGGGACTCTGGAACTACCAGTCAGCTGACTTCATTCCAGCCTTTGCCACACAGTCCACCCTCAGCATCCTGGCACTGACAGAAACATGGATGCGTCCAGAGGATACAGCAACACCTGCTGCTCTCTCCAACAACTTCTCCTTCTCTCACACCCCTCGACACACCGGTAGGGCTGGGGGAACAGGTTTGCTCATTCATAACAACTGGACTTTTCACACTCTTCACTATGTAACAATACTAGTTTTGAATTCCATGCTATTACTACAATACAACCCACAAAAATTGTCATCTATCACCCTCCAGGTCAGCTGACAAACTTTCTTGAGGAGTTGGATGTCCTGCTGTCCTCCTTGCTGGAGGATGGCAGGCCACTTGTGGTTCTTGGTGATTTCAACATACACCAAGGCAAGCCCCAGGCCACAGAACTGAATACTCTTCTGGCCTCATTTGACTTGGAAAAACTACACACCACAGCAACTCACAGATCGGGCAACCAGCTTGACCTCATCTTTACACGTAACTGTACCAACTCAAATATTCTTGTTACTCATTTACATGTCTCTGATCACTACTTTGTTCAATTCAACATGACCCTCCCATCTACATTAAAACAGACTCCACCTTTGGTTTCCTTTCGCCGTAACCTCCGTTCTCTTTCACCCTCATGCCTTTCCACTGCTGTCTCTACCTCTCTTCCCACACTAAATGTATTTATCACGCTTAATGTAAACACTGCCACAGACACACTAAGCTCTACTTTAACAATCTGTCTAGACAACATCTGTCCTATCTCCTCTAGGCCAGCACGTGCTACACCACTCAGCCCCTGGCTGTCTGACGTCCTTCGTGAACATCGGACTGACCTCAGGGCAGCTGAGAGGAAATGGTGGAAATCTAAATATCCAGCAGATCTAGGTAAATATCAGTCTCTGCTTGCAACTTTTTCAGATAATGTTAAATCTGCAAAAACCTCCTATTACCAGAACAAGATCAACAGCACCACAGACACTCGCAGCTTGTTTAGAACATTCAACACACTTCTCTGCCCTCCCCCTCCACCACCAGACACATCACTGACAACAGATGTCTGACACATTTTTTACTAATAAGGTTACAACCATCAGCAATACATTCTCAGCACCACACCCTGTCAAACACTTGTATGCAACTCTTCTGTCTCTATGTTCTCTCCTCTGACTGACACTGAGGTCTCTAAACTCCTCCTCTCCAACCACCCCACCACTGTTCCTTTGACCCCATTCCTTCTCACCTTCTCCAGGCCATCTCCACGTCCATCCTACCTGCACTCACACACATAATTAACACATCTCTACTTACAGACACTTTTCTCACTACATTTAAGCAGGCTCGAGTAACCCCACCGCTGAAGAAACCCGCACTTAACCCCACACAAATATAACACTGGCATTTATTTCAACACAGAAAAGGTCAATGTGTATGTGGCCAGGACACTGGGGTTACACTCCTACTCTTTACGAGAAGTGTCCTGGGATTTTTAATGAACACAGAGAGTCAGGACCTCGGTTTAACATCTCATCCGAAGGACGGTGCCTTTTTACAGTATAGTGTCTGCCGTCAGTACACTGGGGCATTAGAACCCACACAGACCGCAGAGTGAACACCTCCTGCTGGACTCACTAATACCTCTTCCAGCAACAACCTTAGTTTCCCCAGGAGGTCTCCCATCCAGGTACTGACCAGGCTCAACATCCTCCGGAATTTTCACCTTTCAACTGGGGAAAATGCAACGGAATGACACTTTATATCGGACGTCTAACTTGGAGACTCATGCGGAAATCTTCAACTCCCAATTTGTGGAGATGCAGGTGTGTTACATCAATCAAACATTTCGGCACCCAGGACAGGGAGGTTAAAAGTCAGTGATAAACATTCACTTTTATTCTTTTTTTTTTCTCCCAATTTGGAATGCCCAATTCCCATTACTTAGTAAGTCCTCGTGGTGGTGCGATTACTCACCTCAATCTGGGTGGCGGAGGACGAGTCTCAGTCCGGGTGGTGGAGGACAAGTCTTAGTTGCCTCCGCATCTGAGACCGTCAATCCGTGCATCGTATCACGTGACTCATTGTGCATGACACCACAGAGACTCACAGCATGTGGAGACTCATGCTACTCTCCACGATCCACGCACAACTCACCACACGCCCCATTGAGAGCGAGAACCACTAATCGTGACCACGAGGAGGTTACCCCATGTGACTCTACCCTCCCTAGCAACCGGGCCAATTTTGTTGCTTAGGAGACCTGGCTGGAGTCACTCAGCACACCCTGGATTCGAACTTGCGACTCCAGGTGTGATAGTCAGCGTCAATACTTGCTGAGATACCCAGACCCCTTTTTTAAGTAGTATTAAAGGAAATATGAAAACAGGAAATCAGATGGGAAAAAGAGTGGGATAAAGGCAGATTTGAACTGCAGTCGCTATAACACGACACAATCACCGCATTTACATCCCACGGCACTGCAGTGACACCTACTGGTTAGTTTGTCATAAAATTTCTGTAAATAGACACTCCATAAAAACAAAGAAGTTATTACAATTCTGAATAAGTTATAAACAGAACTGAGCAACAACCACTGCACAAATGCACGTTTAACAGAACTTTATATTGAAAATTGATGCAACAGGAGCACAGCTGTATGGACTGCTATAATTGACACTTTTCACAATTGGTTGATTTTGACAGTTATAATAGTAATCTCGATTATTTATTCGATTACTCGAATTGTAGTTGTTTGTGTAGATTCTGTTCATCCTCTCAAGCAGCTTCATGAGGCGCTTCATCCTGAGATGCATTTAGACAATATTGAAGGAGTTCACATGTATTCTGCACACTTGAACACACTTTGTTTTACTATCTGATACAACTCATACATTTACAAAATATAAAATGTTGATTTTGAAATTTTCATTCTGCATTCAAGCAGAAGCCTTCAGATCAAACGGTTTTTAAGATCATGAGGTACCTAAATTCAGTAGAGTATGTCCAAACGTTTAACTGGTGTTAAGTATCAAACTATGGGTTAGAATATCACTGCAACACTCAGAGTTCAATTTCCTCAAATAAGCAAGAGAAATATTGCACCAGTAGAAATGCATTATATGTAAATAAATCCCATACAAATCAAGAGCGCTGAAGATCACAAACCTCCTGTGCTGAAGCGTTGCTGCTGTCAGTGTTGAGCTGCAGATGAAGAGCGCAGACACATGGCACTGACTCTACCAACTGTCTGCCATCTGTCTGCCAATCACTGCAGTGCTGACACTATCTGTCCTTCTCTCTCTACCTCACTGAAGACAGAAAATCCCTGTTTACTTTTCAGTACAAAGTCCAACATAACAGCGCCAAACTCCTCCTGTTACAGTGTCATGCTGTGTGTGCACATGCTGAGTGTGTGTGTGATTTCTCAGATTACTTTGACATACTGTATCTGTGACACTGTTTGGAGGTGGTTTTGGAAGAATATATCATAATTCTACCCAGCTCTTCAAACTGATCTCAGCACCTCGTTTCACTTGTTCCACCTAAATGATCCATATCATTATTACGTACTATTACGTATGGTTTGTTTAGTCTGTTATTGTAAAACATTTCATTGCACTGATTACATACAAACACAACTATACTAACAGAGTGCAAAATTCACTTTTTTTGCCAAACCTGCCAAAGCACATTAAGAAAATGTACCACCCAACAGCATGAATTCCTTCATGTACAGTGCATCCGGAAAGTATTCAGAGCGCTTCACTTTTTCCACATTTTGTTATGTTACAGCCTTATCCCAAAATGGATTAAATTCATTATTTTCCTCAAAATTCTACAAACATTACCCCATAATGACAACGTGAAAGAAGTTTGTTTGAAATCTTTGCAAATGTATTAAAAATAAAAAACGAAAAAAATCACATGTACATAAGTATTCACAGCCTTTGCCATGACACTCAAAATTGAGCTCAGGTGCATCCTGTTTCCACTGATCATCCTTGAGATGTTTCTACAACTTGATTGGAGTCCACCTGTGGTAAATTCAGTTGATTGGACATGATTTGGAAAGGCACACACCTGTCTATATAAGGTCCCACAGTTAACAGTGCATGTCAGAGCACAAACCAAGCCATGAAGTCCAAGGAATTGTCTGTAGACCTCCGAGACAGGATTGTATCGAGGCACAGATCTGGGGAAGGGTACAGAAAAATGTCTGCAGCATTGAAGGTCCCAATGAGCACAGTGGCCTCCATCATCCGTAAATGGAAGAAGTTTGGAACCACCAGGACTCTTCCTAGAGCTGGCCGCCTGGCCAAACTGAGCGATCGGGGGAGAAGGGCCTTAGTCAGGGAGGTGACCAA
>NC_059370.1:45898454-45933454 GCF_019703515.2 Myxocyprinus asiaticus | reverse complement strand
AAGGGTCTTATCTTCCTGATATTGTAGAGTGTAAATCTACATGATCGTGCTGTCTTTGAGATGTGGTCTGTGAAACTGAGTTGATTATTGATGGTTACCCCTAGATTTCTGACCGTTTTGGAAGGCGTTACTGTAGTTGCACCTAGCTGCACAGTGATGTTGTGTTCAACATCAGGGTTGGCTGGAAAGACAAGGAGTTCGGTCTTGGCTGGGTTGAGCTGCAGGTGGTGCTCCTTCATCCAGACCGAGATGTCTGCCAGGCAGGCAAAGATTCGAGCAGTCACTGTGGTGTCGTTGGGCTGGAAAGTCAAGTAGAGCTGTGTGTCATCAGCGTAACAGTGGTAAGAGAAACCATGTGCCTGAATGATGGATTCCAGTGATGTTGTGTATATAGAGAAGAGAAGTTGCCCAAGCACTATGTTGCATGACAAAACTCGTTTGAGAAACAACGGAGACAAGCTGAAGCGGGAAAAACGACTCAAGATGTACAGCGCACAAGAGCACTTTATAAACACTTCAGTGAAGATCATAATAAGCAAACAGTGTGATTGTGCTGTTTGATGCACTTAAGAGTTGTTTCTCTCCAGCGCATTACATACATTTTACTGATATTTTCTGTTTTATAATGTATATATGCCATGAATTCAAAACCAGGCACATATTTCTGCGCATTCCGCAAAACTGTTTGTTTTTACCACGCGAGTCTCCGTTAAGTCCCAAACATACTCTACGTAAGTATGTGAACGCAGACGCATCTTGCTACACAAGCTTGATTTCACACATTGTGAAATGTGTCAGCGCTCAACTCGTAACCCAACGCAAGTATGCGCTGCATTCTCAGCATTGCCACGAGGGGCACTAGAGTGGACTTTCTTCTTTAAATCAAACAATAAAATGATCCATCAGGATGGAGTATGACAAAAAAATAAATAAATAAAAAAAATAAAAAATAAAAAAATCAGCCCCGCAGAGGGCAATAGTGACACCAGAATAGAAACAGGTGAGTAACTGCGCCACCATGAGGACCTACTAACTAATGAGAATTGGGCATTCCAGATTGGGAGAAAAGGGGATATAAATAAATAAATAAATAAATAAATAATCATGAATTCAGTACTGTAAATCAACCAAATCCTTACACCCTTCATTTCTGTTTTAAAAATAGTTTTAAAAATATTTTTTTATCCGATTAATGGAATAAATAAGGGTGTAGTTTGGAAGATCATGCCACCATTGAGGAATAGAGAATGAGAAAGTTTGGCAAAGTGATTCAGTACCTCTCTGAACCAGAACCAGGATCAGACAAAAGCGTGTTCTCTATCGAGCTGATGCAGACGGCGGTTTCAGTGTCGTGTAATCTGAACTCTCGTTCTGTGCTGATATGCTTCACCTCCTGATAAACTGAAGAGTCTTTTGAAAATCATTGCAGGACTGATTACAGCTGGTCATAAGAGTATGAAGAAAATATCTAGAACTTTCATTTGACTCGAGCACTACTAATGTAAAGAAGAAACTCAAGCTGATAGAAGAGTGAACACAGATCACATCAATGATGAATGAGACACCTAATCCACAGAAAGAGAATCTCATGAAACCAGTCGAGAATTGAGCATAATTTTAGGATGATTGAGATTATTTACATGACAATTAAGAATATTTGTGTTTTAATGCCTTTATGCTGGTTCAAAAAATAATAGTAATGAGAATGACCACAGAGAATGAGAACTCCAGTAATGAGAATCTGAGGGGAAATGTGTGTAATTATCATGAACAATGTCTCAATGCAACATGTTCTTCATGCAATTTATATTTTCTTATTTTTCATCTTTTGTTTTGTGTTAAAATATGAACTGGATATGTTTTTGTGATGTGTGTGGAAGATTCAAACTGAACAAGGGAAAGTGCATAAAAAGTGTTTTATTCTCATTATTAATACAATTATGAATCACATCCACCCAATGAAAAATGAAACATCCAAACAAACTTAGTAAATCAACAACATGTGAGGAGTCAGACAGAACAAACTATCATCACACACGGGGTTCAGACACTTTCTGCTGTATGATTATTGCTCCCGAACATCCTCTCACACACACCCTCACACACACCCTCACACACACGGGAGAGGAAACCATCCAAACATCTGCTGCAGAGCTCCATGAACACACAGCTACCCTCGGCCAGGTCATGAACTCTGACCCCTGCTTCTGGAATGTGACACTGACAGAGTTTGTGGTCAGATGTGTGTTGTTTTGGAAAGTCAAGTGTTGCTCGAGTGTTCAAGGGTTCCTGTCTGTCTGTGCAGTGAAACACTATGACATCATCGTTCTATTGTGTGTTAGTTCAGCAGCTGAAAACCTGCAGAAGAAATGAGCCCAACCAAAACCAGAGTTACATACAGAAAATGAGAGAGAGAGAGAGAGAGAGAGAGAGAGAGACACGGGGAGTCGTCTCTGTTGATCCCGCTGACATGTGCGTTTAGATTTTTAATGTCCACTGTTTCACACACGAGTCGTGAGATGTCGTGACGAGCGTGTTTGTGTTGAGCCACGCCAGACCACTGACATGATGCAACCGATGGGTATCTGACAACACAAAACACACACACACACACACACACACACACACACACATTATCAGAAACACACATTAAACTGTGAAACATCAATACTGCTCAACTATAGCAACTGATTTCACATGGATGGAGTTTAAAACTAGAAACAGATTTCATGTTTCACAAGCTTTTAATTCAATTCCCATTTTCATTTGATTTGCTTTGATTGTGATTAACTTTGGTACGCTTAAACTGTTAATTTTTATATATACAATATTACTATACATTGGAAGAAGTGATGTCACGATACCAAAACTTCAGTAATTCAGTCGTCATAATTATTCAAATGAGGAGATGAAAAAAGTGATCTTTAAAATGATTGTTACTTGTTATTTCTGTTAAGGAGATCAGTCAGTGGATGTCTTGTGATCAAGTGGTTGAGTCGATTGTGACTGATGTAGTGAACACCCCTGACAGAGTCAAAGATCAATCTTGAGGCTGTAAACTTTTAAATTCAGGACTCTGATTGGTTGGCACACAATCCAAAGGGTCTTGTCTGAAGTCGTTGTAGAAAAGTAGTCTCACGTTTACAGATTGATGGACACTCTTGATAGGTTTAAATTTGATACTTTTTTGGTGTGCAAACATCTCCACCATGACAAAACAAAACTGTCTTAATATTTAAATGCTGCTCAACGTCTTGCAGAGCAAAACATACAGTATATTCCTTACGGAAATGTCCATGTTTTTACCATGGCTTTTAAGATTTTATTAATGTCTTCACAGGCTTGGGAAATGCAACTGACCCTTCGCTAAGCCCCGCCTTAAAAAAAAAAAAAAAGCTTCTGACCAATCCTGTCTTAGCAACTGTTGCCGCCAGTACTCTGACACGCGCTTGCTGTTTTCCATTGACAGCCTAAGGAAGTAGTGTGTGTGTGAGTACTTTTAAGTGGGATTTTAACCAAAATAATTCAAAAAGTGTAAAACACATTGTTGCCGGGTCATTTGTAATAGTAACACGAGTTCCCCAGAGAGGATACACAAAGTGTTTTTCTTTCTTAAATAATCTTTAAATAAATCTGGAGAAGAGTGTGTTATAGATTAAACTGTATCAGCCCTCATTCCCAAATGAACATATAACATCTGCAACGACACTTACATTTACTTCAAGATAAATTAAAGCTAATAACTGAACGTTAATTCATGTATTCATTCAAGTCATAGCAAAAGTGATAGTAAATAAACAGTTCACAGCATCAACATGAGCGTGTTATGAGACGTTATAAACAGCTCTGTTCACTTACGCTAATATGTGTAATCGCTATTAAATGAAGTTTTTCTCTTTCCAAGTGACTGTAATAATCGTTTGTCTTGATTCTGATTCACAGTCTCCAGTTTTTGTTTTTTCTCCCCAGTTTGGAATGCCCAATTCCCAATGCGCTCTAAGTCCTCATGGTGGTGTAGTGACTCGCCTCAATCCGGGTGGCGGAGGATGAATCTCAGTTGCCTCCGCGTCTGAGACCGTCAATCCGTGCATCTTATCACGTGACTTGAGCGCGTTACCACGGAGACATAGTGCGTGTGGAGGCTTCACGCTATTCTCCGCGGCATCCACGCACAACTCACCACATGCCCCACTGAGAGTGAACCACATTATAGCGACCACGAGGAGGTTACCCCATGTGACTCTACCCTCCCTAGCAACTGACTGAGATTAACTCAGGAATATTCCTTTAAGCAAACAACATTAATAGAGTGCAACAGTCTGGTTCCGGAAGTAAAAATCCCATTCATGTATCCCATAGACGAACTGATTTTCAACGATAACTTATAAACTTTAGACAGACCTACCGTGAGCTCCGAGGTCGTTCATCGATGGTATATGCTTCCGTTGAAACCATCCGTCTGCGTTCTCAACTTCATTGTTCACGTTTGATAGCGGAATTCATGGTAAACAACTACATTACCCATGATACAGTAGAGAAAGATCCACCAATCAGCAAACTGCATCCAACGAAAACCGCGGAGTGACCGCACGCTCCCATGACGCACTGTGAATGATGTAATCGAGTCGGTCTCCTTTCACCCTTAAACTACTTATATATTTGTACATATCAGAATATTAAAATCAATAGTTTTATATATTCCCATAGTTTTTTATTCAGTGACATCATTCACAATGCTTCATGGGATTGAGTCCATGCCCTCATGAAACACAATAAGTACACAGTCTTGTATCTTTGTCTTTATGGCTGATTTTCAAACACTTTTTTGTCTCAAAACAAAGTCTGTGATGATGTGATTCTTCTCGGAGCTGGTTGGTTTGGTTCATGCTTTACAACTCTTTTATGAAGGGTTTTATTAAAAGTCTATGGAAGAAATGAATGGGAGAAATACTTCCGGAACCAAGACGGCTGAAATAGTGGGTGGGAACCGTGCGCTCTATTGCCATGAACTAACAATGCACAATAATTTTAAAAGCACTTCTTAATCTTGGTTATTATTAACCATCGGCGTCGCCAGGTCATTTTTCCGGGGCTTCAGCCCCGAATGTTTCGACTGTAGCCCCGAATGTAATTTTAAAATGTAGGCTACGCAATAATATTGCCCCCCCCCGCCCTCCGCTAAAGCCCCAAACCTCCTCAAGTCCTAGAAACGCCCCTGATATTAACTGCAACATACTGTATACTAATACCTTTTTTTTTTTAATGATTTATATGTGCTAACATTAGTTAATGCATTATGAACTAACAATGAAAGATTATATTTTTAAAAATGAACATTAACTAAGGTTAATAAATACATTAAAATGATATTGTTCATTGTTAGTTCATGATGCCTAATGCTTTAACTCATGTTAATGAATGGAAACTTATTATAAAGTGCAACCCAAAACCATCTTGAGGATGAAAACCTGAAAAATGTCTCACAACATTTTGAAAATAAAAACCAGCACAGAACAGAAACTCTGTAAAACTCTCGTAGGGAAACACACCTGTTCTGTGTGTGTGTGTGTGTGTCTGTGTGTCTCACCTGGTAATTTGATCCTCTTCTCCGTATCATTGATGGTCCACACATAAACCATCATGTCCATTCCACTGGTGGCAAAGTGCTCATTATCAGGTGACCAGGCCAAACACATGACCTTGGCGTGATGACCGTAGAACTCATTCTTCTCCTGAAAAACAAACATTCACTCAGACATCTGTGTGATCTCCATCAGATCCACTAAACATCTCCTGAAACAATTCAATCTGCTGCACTCAACAGTGATTCAGTAACATGCTTCAGTGTTATCAAACTCATTAATAATGGATCAGAACATTATCAGTAACATTTCTTGTATAGTACATTTTAGCCAGTGTTAGTGATGTTACTTGTATACTATATCTTCCCATGCTACAAGCTGTTAATAATTTAGTTTAATTGAGTACCCATACTTAAGTTCAACAACAGTTGTGCAACCTCTCAGAAATAGATAAATAGTAGCAAGGTACTACCAAAAACTAGCTAACTACAATAAAGCTACATCAGGGGACATTATCTTTATTACAATGGCATTTTAGTGCAATGTTAAAACAACAACAACGAGGATACAGTTGTAACAAGAATAAAGTCAAAGTTTCAAGACAAAGTTGTAACATTGTGAGATGTAGTAACATTTTGAGAAAACATCAAAATGATGAGAATGATAAGCATTATAAGACTGAAAGTAGTGTACTTGCAGTTATTCACATTTGCAAACATTGATTTGAACAGAAAACTGAAAGAGAACAAAGTCTGCTTTACCGAGTATCCATCAGCGACAGTGAACACAGTGACGACCTTCTTCTCATCGGTTACAGCGAGGTACGCTCCGTCACGAGAGTATGACATGTCCGTCACCGGCCCCTGAACTGACAACAGCTTCCCATCATCCTTCAGTGTGTTTCCATGAACAGAGTACAGATGCACCTTTCCATCCTGAAAAACAAACATGAGAGCACGACATGACTGAATCAGTGAACAGCCAGCCATCAACACAGCTGAGTTTTGGACTAATCAACACTCAGAAATTCAAAAGTCAACACAAATTTAGAGTTAGATAAAAAAAAAGGGCTTTTCCCCTCCTTTTCTCCCCAATTTGGAATGCCCAATTCCCAATGCGCTGTAACTCCTCATGGTGGTGTAGTGACTCGCCTCAATCCGGGTGGCGGAGGACGAATCTCAGTTGCCTCCACGTCTGAGACCGTCAATCCGCGCATCTTATCACGTGACTTGTTGAGCACATTACCACGGAGACATAGCGTGTGGAGGCTTCACGCTATTCTCCGCGGCATCCACGCACAACTCACCACGTGCCCCACCGAGAGCGAGAATCATATTATAGCGACTACGAGGAGGTTACCCCATGTTACTCTATCCTCCCTAGCAACCGGGCCAATGTGGTTGCTTAGGAGACCTGACTGGAGTCACTCAGCACGCCCTGGATTCAAACTCCAGGTGTGGTAGTCAGCGTCAGTACTCGCTGAGATACCCAGGCCCCCCGACACACATTTTCTTTGAATTTCTCCAGCGTTGTTTGTCCAACACTTTACTATTCTTGTGGCATCACCGAGCTCAGATTTAAATGCGGCTAAATGTCACGTAAAAACCGTGTTCGGTCGCTTTCCATGTCAGTCAGACAGTCTCTTCCCGAGCAGTTTTAGGTCAGAATAAACAGCAGTGTGGTCCAGACATTATGCGTGAACATCTGCTCAGTAATTGGTGACTTACAGCTCCGCCCACAGCCACAGTCCCGCCTCCAGGGTGAACGGCAGCAGCTTCAGGCTCGTAACCGAGAGAGTCCAGAGTGAAGAGCTTCTTCTTGTCCTTCAACAGAACCAGCTGCACAACGCAAACACATTATTATTCTGAGGTGAAAAGAGCAATTGACAGATCACAAATGCTCATTATTGTGTGTGAAATTTCTGTACCTGTCCGATGCACACGGCGACAACGACTCCTCCGGGACCCACACTGACACACTTTGGCTGCATGTCCATTTTTACCACATCAGACGCACTAAACAAACACACAATATAATAAGAGAGGCTTGAGAGCTTCAACAAAGACCATAAAACAGTAACCGTAAAACCAAGTTAATGTGGATTTTGCATTTACTGCCATTTTCACTCTTTTCTCTGAATCTTAAGTAAAGCTGAGTGTGTGTGTGTCTCACCTGTACTCTTTCTTATTGAGGTCAGTGTAGCGGACGGTGTCGTCCATACTGCAGGTGACCAGACGACCCGAGTCATCTACAGTCATCTTAGCGACCAGGTTAGAGTGACCCTTCCCCAGAAACTCCTCGTTATCTCCAGTCTCTGAGTCCCAGTAATGTGAACACACACCAGGTCAAGGATTAACACAACAACCAGCACTGATCATATATTCATCTTATGAAGCGTAATGCGGTCATGTTGTGGAGACTGAAGGATATTAATGTGTCCATCATGACTGGCTGAATAGATGTTTGATCGGCCGTCCACCGAGTGAACCGTCAGACACTGGATGGATTTAGTGTGACCCTGATACAAACACACAAACAACAACAGTGTTAAAAACACACGGTTTTCCATGACAGATTTAAAAGTGAATCCACTAAACAGTTGGGTTGGGAACCGGTTCTTACTCAGAACCAAAAGTCATGAAAATTAGAGGTCGACCGATAGTGGATTTTGCCGATATCGACGATAACTACACTGGTGGAAAAGGCCAATAACTGATTAAATCGGCCGATAGTTTTTTTAAATCGATTTATAGAATGTTACATTTTTTGGTAACACTTTACAATAAGGTTCCATTCATTAACATTCGTAAGTGTATTAGGTATCATGAACTAACAATTAACAATATCTTTTACAGCATTTATTAATCTTTGTTAATGTTAGTAAATAAAATACAGTTGCTCACTGTTAGTTCATGGTATTCATAATGCATTAACTAATGTTATACAACTTTTCATTTTAAAAATGTTTTAGTATGTTGAAATTAACATTAAGATTAATAAATGCTGTAAAAGTATTGTTCATTGTTAGTTCATGTTAACTAATATTAACAAATGGAACCTTATTGTGAAGTGTTACCCATTTTTACCCATTTTTCTTATTCTTAACATGTTATGTAAGGCACAAACATGGAAGCTACAAGAGTCCTAAACTTTTTTTTTTTTTTTTAAATCCCCTTTTCTCCCAATTTGGAATGCCCAATTCCCACTACTTAGTAGGTCCTCGTGGTGGTGCGGTTACTCACCTCAATCCGGGTGGCGGAGGACAAGTCTCAGTTGCCTCCGCTTCTGAGACCGTCAATCCGCGCATCTTATGTGACTCGTTGTGCATGACACTGCGGAGACTCACAGCATGTGGAGGCTCATGCTACTCTCCACGATCCACACACAACTTACCACACGCCCCATTGAGAGCGAGAACCACTAATCATGACCACGAGGAGGTTACCCCATGTGACTCTACCCTCCCTAGCAACCGGCCAATTTGGTTGCTTAGGAGACCTGACTGGAGTCACTCAGCACGCCCTGGGATCCGTACTAGCGAACTCCAGGTGTGATAGTCAGCGTCAATATTCGCAGAGATACCCAGGCCTAAATTAATAAAATCCCAAATGCATTTAATTGTGCAACTATAATACCAATATTAACCAACAATACATAAATAAAGATTTGGTGCAAAATGCGGGACTTTTAAATATAACAAGCCCGATAAACACTGAGGACTTTTATTTTGGTAGTGGTGGTGGCGTAGTGGGCTAAAGCACTGAACTGGTAAGCAAAAGGTTGCTGGTTTGATCCCCACAGTCACCACCATTGTGTCATTGAGCAAGACACTTAACTCCAGGTTGCTATGGTGGGGTTATCCCTGTAATAAGGGCACTGTACGTCGCTTTGGATAAAAGCATCTGCCAAATGCATAAATGTAAATGTAATAAGAGACATGGCTCTGTTACAAAGCTCTATATTTAAGTATTCACCAAATTAAGCTTTTATTAGCATATATATATATATATATATATATATATATATATATATATATATATATATATATATATATATATATATATATATATATTCACCAGATGAAGTTTAATAAGGAATGAAGTTTATTATAATTAAAACAATATAAAGGGGCTTGTTTCCATATAGTTGCATTTTTTCTTTGCATACTCTTGCTTCAATTTGGAACACTTGATTATCTGATCAAAATATGTATTGAAGTGAGGATAAAAATATGGATGAATATTGTCAATTCTGACAGACTTAGATACAGCAAATCCCCACGAGGTGTCAGTGATTGTTTTTATTTCACCTCTAGAGGCTGATGTTACACTGTAGACTCCTCCAGTGCCGGCGTCCTGACAATCTGCGCTACCAGCAGTAAAAACAGTGATAAGTTAAAACATGGGTAGCACATGTTGGGAGGCACGGGAGAACCTGTCGGTATGTACTACAACAGCATGAAATGTGTTAAACCTAGGAAGCACATCTTGTCAGGCAGATAATACCTATCAGGATGTGCCATCAGCATAACTATCAGATAGTATGATATGGTGCGAGGCTGTACTAACCCCAACCCTAAAACTATGCAAATATAGCGTTGGTAGCACATCCTGATAGGTAGCAGATATTTTCAGGACACCGGAACACATACAACTATCAGCATTGATTTTTGCCGATAACCGATAGTTCCAAAATGCAATTATCGACACTGATTAATCAGTAAAACCAATATATTGGCCTACCTCTAATGAAAACGATATGTTTCTGTTAATGTGCATTCTTCCACCAATGCGGACTCAACGAGATGTCCTCGCTGTGGACTGTAGCGCGGTGACTCAGTGGATTTAATCCACCATGTAGTCGATTTCCGTGACATACTGGATGTTTTTTAATGTGCACGCCCATAGCTACATATTATATTAGATTCTCTTAACAATATCATGTTATTTAGTGTTGTCAGTACGGCAATTTTATTTGACAGGTTATAATATTAGACTAGTGGCTTACTAAAAGTTAGTAGTGAACTATTATCGGTAGATCTGTCTCTGTATAAGCCTTAATGTTTAAATTCATCCATATAATAAATGTCATTTTCCCTCTGGCAGCTTCAAAGTTTGGTGTTTATTTTAAATACTGGATATATGCATTGTTTTATATTTTATCTGCACTAAACTGCTCGTGCCGTATCGTAATAAACCATTGCAGGATACATCAAGATTCTTTATAGTTCATCTCAAGTTAGTCATATAACAATGTGTGTGTTGGGGGCCTGGGTATCTCAGCGAGTACTGACGCTGACTATCACACCTGGAGTCGTGAGTTTGAATCCAGGGTGTGCTGAGTGACTCCAGCCAGGTCTCCTAAGCAACCAAATTGGCCCGGTTGCTAGGGAGGGTAGAGTCACATGGGGTAACCTCCTCATGGTCGCTATAATGTGGTTCTCGCTCTCGGTGGGGCACGTGGTGAGTTGTGCGTGGATGCCGTGGAGAATAGCGTGAAGCCTCCACACATGCTACGTCTCCGTGGTAACGCACTCAACAAGTCACGTGATAAGATGCGCAGATTGACGGTCTCAGACGCGGAGGCAACTGAGATTCGTCCTCCACCCGGATTGAGGCGAGTCACTACACCACCACGAGGACTTAGAGCACATTGGGAATTGGGCATTCCAAATTGGGAAGAAAAGCCACCCCCCAAAATAAATAAATATATGTGTTGTCCATAATCCACATAACTTTGCTTTGGAAATAAAAATTGACTAGCCTACACATTTTTATTTGTCCTTTTTGTTTTGTAAGGTTTAGAGACTGAAAATATCTATCGTAACTGTATAATTATTCTCTTGTCTTATAGAGACGTTGTTTCATTGATGTGTAGAAGCAGTCATCGGCGTGTAATAATCATTAATATATAAATCAAATAAAGGCTATATATTTCTCTGTCCCTCTGTGATATACATCAGTGTATAAAAAACTAAGATTTTAATCCCAAATAAAATAAGACAAAATAGGACTGTATGTTTTCGAAACTGTAAAAAATAAATATATAATAGTCATAATCATAAAATCCCTGATGCTCAAACGTTATTAGTACGCTATACTATACTACTAATATATAAATAAAATAAAAAGTTAAAGGAAATACAATCATTATTGCACTCTCTCACTTTTTATTTACTCATAACGCTACATACTGTACAAGCTGAATAAAATGTTGGCATTAAAACATCCAGTATATCACGGCTCTGAATTTAATCCACTACGTAATGGATGATGTAATCCACTGTCATCATGCTACAGTCCTCAGCGAGGACCTCTGGGACACAACACCGCTCTTGAATCAGCAGCATGAAACACACAGCGTGACCAGCGCAGTCCCATTCCCAAACTAATTACACTTGTTGGTTCTTTTCAGAGAATGAAGTGGAAATCATTAATGACTCGAAATGAACCAAGAACTGTTCATGTGTTAAACCAGAGTCATTACTACACGGTTGCTGATGAGACAACGTGTTAAATATACACATTATGAGTTTTGCTGTAATTAATACTATTTTATTCAACTGAATGAATTAAAAAATCTTAATTAAAAAGTCTGTTAACACACCTTTTGAATCTGTTCTGTTAAAATATTAAATCTTTAAATCCAATAAGAATTGCATTTCCAGATATTTCCTCCTGAAAATTATTAAAAGAATCATTAAGAGGAACTGGAATCGGTGAAATTCCTTACGATTCCCATCTCTACTTGTGCACATGGTATTTTGGTATCTGCGTCCGGCTGACTTACACACACTCCAATATAAGCAGATGTTCTGCACAGTATGTAAATTAGGGCTGGGTGATATGACAAAATATTATTTACATATATTTCAACCTGTTGACCATATTCAATGATATTCTTGATAATGATGTATATTTGCTCTGAAATGGCACAAGTGTTTGTTTTTCTGTCGTACCACTGTCTCCTTAAGATGATTCGCTTGTGTTCCACTTTGGATAAAAGCGTCTGCCAAATGAATAAATATAAATGTAAGCCGCTCTAAAAGCGCTAAAACGTGAGCCCATGAGTCCCGTGCATGCACAGAACAGCGTGTCACCTGATCATTCTGAAGTGCACACAGACTATGTTTACCTGTCTTCAATTGCAGCCTTTTGCAGTTTAATAAACACATATGACCATATCGCCATTTCGATGTTATTTTGATTAACTGTGCAGCCCTGAAGGATCCAGAAATTGGTCTTCTGATGCGCTCTTTATGAAACTTAATGGCCAAATAAAAACGGTAATATCACGAATATTATACTGTGAGTTTTTAAATGAAGTCATTGTGATTTTTTCAGCCCCATCATGCTTTGCATTCTTTTTATGAAGATAATTCATATAAAATCCACTGGATTCACACAAGCTCAGATTTCTTGGGTGTGTTTCCCTAATTTGGATAATTCCTCTAGTGAGTCAGGTGTGAAAACAATGCAGATTATTGGTGACCTTCTGCAAGTTTTCTAAGTGAATGTGCGGACAGCTGTAGCGTGTGTTTGCTCACTTTGATGGTGCGCAGCGGGCGATCGGGGTTGTTCCTGTCCAGGTAGTTGATGTATCCAGACAGAGAGATGCTGAGCAGGTGATTCTTCTGCCACAGACAGCCCAGCTGCTGGTCCAGAACATCAGAGCCCAGGTTAAAGGTCGTCACCGCGGTCCCGCTGCCAACATCCCATAATTTAACCGTCTTATCACCTGATGCTGAGATGAGCTGCGTGCTGTCAGAACTCCAGCTGACCTGTGGGAGAGAGATGACATCATCATCATCATCATCATCATCTGGGCTACTGGGGCAACTTGTAGGGATGTAAAGAAACAATGCTTTGGCATAAAGACACTACTAAAATATAAATGTTTTATTAAATATTTAATAAGTAATGATACCAGCCTTTTTACAGTATCGATGATATCAAATATCCAAAGCTGTCTGACTGCCGGCTGCTTCCAGCATTCATGTGTATTTGAACGCATACAAGAAAAGTGCTTGCGACTCTTGCTGCGGCTGCATGTGTAAACGGACTAAATGCCTGTCTTGAGATATTAAAAACTGTGTTGACTTGGTTCATCCAGATGCAGTAAGTACAAAACATTGATATATAACCCTTAAAACAAAGAGTAATATACAGATGTGCCAAAGGAATTTGCGAACTCTCACACACGATCCAGTACATTTGACTTTTCTGCAAAACTCTTAATTTTTGCATAAACACATTTCAGCCTATTTACTTTAACCTAAAAAAAACCCCAGATGAATCAGTTACATAAAAGTTTCAATTGTGCACAATGTGCGTTGACCGTACAGAAATCCATCCAAAGACTGCTTTTTTTAATTTCACGTTTTAAAGAAAATAGTGTTAAAAACTCCCAACTTCTGATGTTTGAGCATGTCTGAGGCTGACACGAAAATTAGTGGGAACTTTTTGTTTTAGTTCCAGTAATTTTTAAAAGATGTACTTGATATAAATGAAACCTCACAGATTTAACTTCAATATTTTATCAAAGGATGGGCCCATACATTTACACACAGGAGGGTGAGAAACTAAATTGGAATTTCACACTGAAATATTATCAAAATGCGAATTATATTAAGACATTATTTCAGGTAGGGGTAAAAATCTACAAGACATCTGATTTTTAAGCTGACGTGGCTCTTACATCCATAAGAAGGCACAAGTCATCATGTTATAGCGATTGATTACTGCAAAGAACATATCTGGCTATTAATAAACGTGTGTAAAATGAAGTCAAAAGATTTAGCCAGTTCATATTCTCAAATATCAAGTAAAAAGTCAAATAAAAAGGGCCTGCGTAGCTCAGTGGTAAAGACGCTGACTATCACCCCTGGAGTTCACTGGTTTGAATCCAGGGTGTGCTGAGTGACTCCAGCCAGGTCTCCTAAGCAACCAAATTGGCCCGGTTGCTAGGGAGGGTAGAGTCACATGGGGTAACCTCCTCGTGGTCGCTATAATGTGGTTTTCGCTCTCGGTGGGGTGCGTGGTGAGTTGTGCGTGGATGTCGCAGAGAATAGCGAAGCGCGCTACATCTCCATGGCAACGCATTCAACAAGCCACGTGATAAGATGCGCGGATTGACGGTCTCAGACGCGGAGGCAACTGAGATTCATCCTCCGCCACCCGGATTGAGGCGAGTCACTACGCCACCACGAGGACTTAAGAGTGCAAGGGGAAAAAAAAATGTCATATTGTACTTCATAATACCGGCGGTTTTATATATTGCAGATATTTTTTTAAAGTTGTATGTGTGTCCATAATGCTTATGCAGCACAAGTCTGATAACAGAGCAAGACATAGTCAAGACACAACTGCCAAATGCATCTGTCTTTTTGTTTATGTAAGCATGCTCTAGACGGATGTCTTTGTTGCGTGGTGTCTCGCTGTCTTTTCAGTCTCGTGCAGGAGCAATGCATTTTTTAGACAGTGCTGATTCAATCTTTAAAATGCATCTTTATTTGTAGGCTGCGCCTGTTTTATCCCAAGAATATAAGTCATCATTGCTTGGCACAAAATTTAAATGCTCATTTTAGCGTGCAAATATGCATTTTTATCTTAAATGTGACGAATATTCAAATTTGCAGTTTTAATTGGACAGGTTTATAACAGTCTGGGGTTAACCCCAAATATCCACTGATCTAGAACCGCTCCTGTTATAAACTCAGTATCAGCCACACATCACTTACAGCGTAAATGCCTCCATCATGGGCCTTCTCTCCTCCCAGAGATCCCACCTTATCTCCTGTTTTACCATCATACAGGAAAATCTGAAACGAGAGAGAGAGAGAGAGAGAGAGAGAGAGAGAGAGAGAGAGAGAGAGAGAGAGGTTTTAGCAGAGAAGTTGCAGCTCAGATTCATCCAGTTTAAAGCATCACTTCTGAAATCTGTTTAACGCAGTAGTGTATGACCTCTGAACTGTGAGTCTCACCTGTCCGTCGGCACCGGCTGATGCATAACGATTACCATCAGGAGAAAACCGCACACAGTTCACAAACCGACTGTGATCCTACACACAAATACACATCAACATAACTGCACACACACATAATTATTTTCATTTTATAAAAAAAAATTAAAAAAAAAGCAAAACATTTACATTTCACATTAACACTTGTTAGACTAATAAACTGACATAATGAAAACAGACAGTTGCAGCTCTTTGTGCTGGAGGAAATGAAACCAGTGAAGTCATTAACACACACACACGCACATGCACATTCTCTCACACACAGACACACACTCTCTCTCTCGCGCACGCTCACACACACTCTCGCGCGCTCGCATTTTCAGTGCTGATTTTGAGAGAAAATTGGAATTGTGCAGAATGCATTTAAATATGACCAAATGTGTTAAACTGAACTGAGGACTACACTCTTATTGACAGATGAAAGCAACATATTAGCCAAAATATTGAATCTATGAACACATGAGAGGCTGCAGTTTACTGTGACAGGAAGTTCAGCATGTTTGTAAAGTTCAACATACACTCATGGTACATTTGAATTTAAAGGGTGGTCCCTCCAGGAATGTGGTGCAGTTGTCGTCACTGCCCGTCACCAGACGATACGGACGAGTCTGTTTGATGTCCACACTGTTGATGATCTTACTATGACCCACAATCTCACCGACAGATGAACCCGTATCCCAGAGAAACACTGCTCCAAACCTGCACACACACACACACACACCGACCGCCATGACACCAGCATGTCAGATTCAATCAAACACTCCTAGAATAGAAATCTGCCGGTGTTCATCTGGTTAGAGGCGTGGCATGTGGCTTGTCACTCACTTCTCTCGACCCTCCCCCACCACAGCTATTCTCTTGCTGTCTTCAGTCCAGGCGATGTCCTTGATCTTCCCTCCGAACGGCTGGTACTCGTACTTCAGCAAATGCTCCTTCTGCGTCGTGTCCCAGATCCGGATTTTCCCCGACACATCTGCAGAGAGAGAGAGAGAAACGCTCAAGAACTGACAAATCACTGCAGAAGCAGAACACGTCTCAGACGCAGCAGCAGAACTCACCGCCCGACGCAATGTAGAATCCACTCGGGGCGTATTTCGCTACGATCACCTGATGCGGGTGTTCAGTGTAGACGTCTGCGATCGCAGGGTTCTGGAGACGACAGAAAAACACCATTATAATGACACAATATTTTCACTTGTGGCAGGTCGGTGATGAATAACAATTAATTCACCATGAGAAGTAGCCTCACGGATTAAAGGATTTTTTAATGAATGTACAAGCTGCATGTTTCTGCTTTTAAACTCTCCAGTACATTTGCCCAATAGATTTCTATTACAAGTACACTACTGTAAACACTATTTTGGTTTGTTTTAACAAACTGAGGGACGGCTTGAAATTATTGTCTGTGGAATTCGACGGCAGATTGCTACTGACCCGAACATTTCTTTAAAGGAAAAGTTCACCCGAAAATGACTCATCATTTACTCACCCTTATGCCGGCTCAAACTTGTATGAATTTCTTTCCTCTGTGGAACACAAGTGAAGATATTTTGATGGAGATATGAGGCTTTTTTGTCTGTACAATGCAAGTCAATGGGGTCCAACACTTTCAAGCTCTAAAAGCACATAAAGGCAGCATAAAAGGTAATCAATACACCACTACTGAAGCGTGTACTGCGTCAAGCATGAGGAGGTGTAATCGAGGTTCAATAGTGTTTTATTTTGGTCCGTTTCTCAACTAAAACCTGTCATATCGCTTCAGAAGACATGGATTCTAATTGGTTAGTTTGCAGCTTTATTCTGATAGACTATCAGAGTCACGGACAGCAGGATAAACAATGCTAAACGCAACTAATAAAATAAAACTTACAATATAATGCAATGTTGGGTTAGGCTGGTAAATCACATTCCCATTGTTATTTATGCAGTTCATGGTCATTTTTCACTTTGATATCCAAAGTAAAATATGGACCTATAGCTAAATCAGTTGAGAACCACTGGATTACTTTTATGCTGCTTTTATGTGCTTTTTAGAGCTTGAAAGTGTTGGACCCCATTGACTTGCATTGTATGGACAAAAACACCTGATATCTCCATCAAAATATCTTCACTTGTGTTCCACAGAGGAAAGAAATTCATACGAGTTTGATCCCGTTTACAGCTGGTATTAAGATGCGTTTCGGGTGATCCGATCACAAGTGGACAGCACTAAATACAGGTCTAAACGAGGTGCAAAATAATACAGGTACTCCACTAAAATAATGGATAATTCTGCTTGAAATGTTGCTTTGTGCTGACTTTGCACTTTATTATCATAGACAGAGTGATTGATGAATGTCTTTATGAAATCAGAGACTCCCCTCAAAATCGCGAGATGCATTTCAGCGACCAGGTGTAAACAGCGATGTGTCTCGTCTGACCACATGTGATCGGATCACCTGAGATGCATCTTAATACCAGGTGTAAACCGTAATCTGCATATAGAGAGCGGTGGAACTGCAACTCTGTACATGTCATAAATGGCTCATTCCAACAATTCAGTGACATTCCAGCTTTGAAACTTTTGAAAAATAAAACATACTTTTACAAGTTTCTTCAGCGTTTCATCATTAGAGACATGTTAAAGATTTTATTAGTCATACTGGTCAAGCTAAATGACTAAACAATTCAGATGTCCATCCAGTTAAATGGGCAGCATCAGGCTGGACATTCAGTGGATAAATGAGCCACTACATCGTCTGTGATTGATATTGTAAGACTGTCACAAAAATTATCTGCATCACTTCCGGGAAAGTCAAAGAACTCTGCGAGAACCAACATCATAAAACTCACACAGAGGAGCATCTCCACCTGAGAAAACACACCCCACTGATTGGGGACCATAAAACACAAATCACACTCACATCTGCTCTCTCTCTCTCTCACCTTAGGTCACCTTAAGGACACTAAAAACTAAGTTATGACTTATCCTGTTCTGTAACGTAAAAGGTTTTCTGATCATACATGTTTGGTATCATTCAAGAGGTCTCAGTGCAACTGGTAAAACGGTCTCATTCCCTTTCAGCAAAGTCAAATCACAAGTAAGATTTCAGAACTTAATAAAATACAGTATTCTATCCGGGGCATGCCCCTCTCAAGTCTCACACAGAGACCACATGCTGTATGCAGATTAGGTGTATTCTTTGTAAACATCAAACAACCTACTCAAAGGTTGACTTACAACTCCCTAAATTATAAACCAAATCCTAAATAACATCAAACACACACATCTGAAATAACAATGGAATCGTTTGGTACTTAAGGAGGGATGGCAGAGAAGATCGTGGAATCTGTAAATCAGATCTCCCATGCTTCGTCGTTTGCATGTAGTTTTTTCACTACCAGGTAATTGCAATTTGTATTTCTTATGTTTGGTAAATGTTTGAATGGAATACAACTTTAAATATATTATTATGTTTGGTTCACTGATAGCTTTGAGTTTGATTTATTATTTTAATTGGATTGTTTGAATGTATTACTATTACCTGGTAAATAAATTGTTATTATGATTCATTCCTAAGGACTGTTTTCTAGTATATTTCTTATTAACTACAAATCTATGGTCAGAGTTGGCTTAATTAAGCTACTTCAGAAGTAACCCATTAGTTAAGTATGTAAGAGGCTAAACAGTAAGCCGAGAAACTATAAGGACTTAGTCTAAAACTTACTAATATCTGAAACTGATGAATTTGTAGTTAAAGGACCTGTGTCTGACCAGCACAGGACCCAAATAACACTGAAATAACAAATGCAGTCTAGAAGAGAGAATTACTAAAATTCAGAGCATAGATACATCAACGAGGTTTTTCATAATTGGAGTCAGATGAAATAAAGAAAAGAATTATAAAGATTAATAAAACATGGAACTCAAATCAAATAATCAAAGTATTATTTAATGATAAGACAGAACACGCAGGAGACCTTCAGCCACGCCATTGGATACCGTCCTTGGGCCAGTGGGTGACTTCCCCTTTACAATATCTAGCAAACATATTTGTAAACGAATATTTATAATTTCTCATATATCTTCCTATAACAGGGTGGACATGCTATGCTTGACCACATATGACTAACACCACAAAATAAAGCAAAACAATAGAGTTATAAACTTCAAATAACTCAAAGTAATTTTGCACAATGGCTGATGTCACCTGCAGTGTGTGTGATGTCATTTAATAACATAAATGAAAGGTCATAGTATCACGACGTAACAGGGTTGACAATAAATCAAGGGACACACAAAAATCCTCCACTATCAGTGTTAAAATGACACATGCGGGCCTGGGTAGCTCAGTGGTAAAAAAATATGCTGGCTACCACCCCTGGAGTTCGCTAGCTCGCGAGTTTGAATCCAGGGTGTGCTGAGTGACTCCAGTCAGGTCTCCTAAGCAACCAAATTGGCCCGGTTGATAGGGAGGTTAGAGTCACATGGGGTAACCTCCTCGTGGTCGCTATAATGTGGTTCTCGCTCTCGGTGGGGTGCGTGGTGAGTTGTGTGTGGATGCCGCGGTGGATGGCGTGAAGCCTCCACACGCACTATGTCTCCGTGGCAACGTGCTCAACAAGCCATGTGATAAGATGCGCGGATTGACGGTCTCAGACGTGGAGGCAACTGAGATTCGTTCTCCGCCACCCGGATTGAGGCGAGTCACTACGCCACCACGAGGACTTAGAGCGCATTGGGAATTGGGCATTCCAAATTGGGAGAAAAAAGGGGAAAAAAATAATTTAAAAAAAAAAGACACATTTACCACAGATGAATACATTAATGAGAGATTGTAACACTAAACTCTTAACTGTATGTGCGGGAAATAGAAATCCAATGATTTAGCATTTATGTTTGTCAAAGATGTTTGACGTGCAGTTTTCGGGACATGAGGAAGTGACATTTATTTAAAATTGAACTTTTAAGCCCATAGAAGTGTGCAACATTATACAAGAACTGTATTTATTCTTTTTAACAAGCCAATCAGAATTGTAATCAGGTGAAAATAAACAATATAAATACCACACACACACTTGTAACAGGGAGTTAAATGACACAGAATCATAGGAATGACCCATATTTACAGGTGCTTTACATTGAAAAACAGCTCGGCGGATGCAAAAATGTGTTCAGTGTGAACGTCCCCTACTAAACGCTTTAAGACAACGACCAGGAAGAAGAGAGAAAGGGAGAGAAAAGGCTTAACATGATAATAGTGTATTTCTCATTGAATTAGTGTGGTTGTTTTGGCAGTAAATAGTGTCTTACATCGATGTTTCTGATGATCACACTCTTCCCGTTGGTATACAGGAAGTTGTTCCCTTTGGGGTCTCCGCCCAGGACTTTGGCCACGCCCCTCTCCATATGGGGCAGACTGGCAAACACGCGCTCTACGGTAGAAAAGATGTACACACTGTCAGATCAATACTCACTGACACATCTTTACCATGGTACCATATGGCAGAAGCACATGGAATTCTGTGCACTGATTTAGGAATGGATACACATATGATAAATGTGTGAAACAGGGCAAACAAGTGCCAGGGGATGTGCAGAACTGATGGAATGGCAAACTACATCACTGCAGGAACAGGTTCTTTACCATGGGATTCTTCAAAGTATCATGTAAATATTATGGTATATGAATAAGCTTATCATTCAATACATTAACACTTTATACAGATGATTTAACCCCATTTTCACTATACTTTACAGGCAGTAGTGACACACTCACACACACACACACGTGCACAGACAAACACACAAACAGACACACACACAAACAGATAAACACTCTCACGCACAGACACGCACACAAACAGACAAACAAACACTCACGCACAGACACGCACACACACAAACAGACAAACACACAAACACTCTCACGCACAGACACACACACGCACACAAACACTCACGCACAGATACGCACACACACAAACAGACAAACACACAAACACAAACAGACACACAAACACTCACGCACAGACACACAAACACTCTCACGCACAGACACACAAACACTCTCACGCACAGACACACAAACACTCTCACGCACACAAACAGACAAACAAACACTCACGCACAGACACGCACACAAACACGCACACAAACAGACAAACAAACACTCACGCACAGATACGCACACACACAAACAGACAAACACACAAACACTCTCACGCACAGACACACACACGCACACAAACACAAACAGACACACAAACACACAAACACTCTCACGCACAGACACGCACACAAACAGACAAACAAACACTCACGCACAGACACGCACACACACAAACAGACACACAGACACTCTCACGCAGACAGACAGACAGACAGACAGACAGACACACACACACACACACACACTCGTCAGCAGGTAAACACGCGCTGCTGTTGATGTCATCACAATTAGATTCCATCATCGCGATGAGCACAGTTTCCATACTACACATACACTACTATACTACACCATACCACACTATATGTACTATACTATACTACACCCACTATGACTAACATAAACACTAAAACCTCGCTGTGCGCGTGCAGAGTCGCCGAACACACACACATATAGAATGTGAACTTACTGAGCTCGTACGACATATCGGCGTTATTTCCTTCCGCTGAATGAATGAATGAATGACTGAGCGGAGATTAAATGGACCCGTCCGGATCTGTGCGCTTCTGTCACCGGCTGCTCGATGAACGCGGAAGAGGCGGCGGTGCTCGAGCTCGACGAGGCTTTGACCATATAAGGTAAAGAGCAGACCCGCGCTCACACGCCCGACAGGAAGTGACGCCAAACGGGACGAAATGCACGTTGTTGCTGTTTTAATGAGACGTCTGAACGACTCTTTGCTTTGAAATTCGGCCTTAGTTTTAATTTGACATTAAGTGTTGTAATGTGCTTTTTTTCCCATTGAAATGCATCCACAGAGTCAATGTTATGATGGTAGAATAATCTGTATATAGACCTTTTTCACACAAGTAAACGATTGCAGGGTAATCTTTGACAGCATTGAATGAGAGTGAATGGGAGATCACAGCACATATTATTTTCACTTGCTCCAAGAGCAAAAGAAAAAATCCACTCTTACGTTTCAATGACTTTCCAGAAGAGGAAAAAAAACAGAGAGCGGTGGATTAAGACAGGAAAGTGGGAGAAGATGCCAAATTTACTGTCACTCGCTCAGTAGCTGTGGTAATTCAGTTTTTAAAACTAATTCCAGGGTAATATAACACAAAGCATAATGTTATAAAATTACACTCAATATTTTAAAAATGTATAATATAAAAAAATTAAAAAAATGGCGCAATTTATGCTGCTAAATAAGGCGGAAACGCGTCATCACAGTCTGTCACTTGTAGAGTACTAAGTAGCAAAAAAAAACAAAAAAACAATTATATATATATATATATATATATATATATATATATATATATATATATATATATATATATATATATCAAAATCTTTAAACTATATGAAGAATCCTCTGTCATTTATTTGTTTATTTATGTTTCTTTGTTTATGGCTGTCATCCTGTGGTTTTTGTTTTATACATCCCTTTTAAATGTCAGATTTTGCATGATGAGTCATTTCAATAAAAAAAAGGGTGTGATTCATATTTTAGGATGTAATGAGTTTATTTAAGCACGCTCATGATAACATGCTGGGGTTATTATAAGAGTCGTATGTACTCCTATTTACATCATATCTCTGGAATAGTATGTCATAATGGGTGACATACACACATAGTGCTTATATACACCGATCAGCCACAACATTAAAAGCACCTGTCTAATATTGTGTAGGTCCCTCTCGTGCCACCAAAACAGCGCCAACCCGCATCTCAGAACAGCATTCAGAGATGATATTCTTCTCATCACAATTGTACAGAGTGGTTATCTGAGTTACTGTAGACTTTATCAGTTCAAACCAGTCTGGTCATTCTCTGTTGTCCTCTCTCATCAACAAGGTGTTTCCATCCACAGAACTGCCGCTCACTGGATGTTTTTAGTTTTTGGCACCATTCTGAGTAAATTCTAGAGACTGCTGTGTGTGAAAATCCCAGAAATACTCAAACCAGCCCATCTGACACCAACAATCATCCATGTGATTATCAAATCAGCCAATCGTGTGGCAGCAGTGCATAAAATCATGCAGATACGGGTCAGGAGCTTCAGTTAATGTTCACATCAACCATCAGAATGGGGAACACATGTGATCTCAGTGATTTGGACCATGGCATGATGATGTAAAAACACTCTTTTTGTTGAATCTCCCACTTATTTTGGTTTCGCCAATTTGCACAAAGTTTTTGGAAAGATTTTGTGGTTTTCACTGTCCACAATATTCTAGAAAATATGTCATCTGTAGGTGTGATATTTATAGCTTTTATGTTAATGATCATGTTATGGATGATGCTTGTTTTATTATAAACTATTTATTTGTACATTTTACATGCCCAAATGTAAATTTACTAACAGCAAGCCTCTTTTCACAGTATTTAAGATTAAGAAAGAAAATACAATCTAGAAACAAGAAAGCAACTAAAACAAATTCACTTAAATGATGTTTAATGTTTATGTACCCTCTCATTTAAACAAGAAATGCCCAATTTGTAATGTTTTCACTACTGATGTCTAAAAGGACATTTAAGTACCCTTTTTAATTTTCCATCTATTTGTTGTTGTTGTTGTTGTTGTATATTTCATGTGTTTTCAATTTTTGTTTCTTTGTGTAACTTAATGTACATAAGACTTGGATTCAAGTGGTCCTTTTCTCCCCAATTTGGAATGCCCAATTCCGCATCTTATCACGTGGCTTGTTGAGCATGTTACCACGGAGACGTAGCGCGTGTGGAGGCTTCATGCTATTCTCCGCGGCATCCACACACAACTCACCACGCGCCCCATTGAGAGCGAGAACCACATTATAGCGACCATGAGGAGGTTACCCCGTGTGACTCTACCCTCCCTAGCAACCGGGCCAATTTGGTTGCTTAGGAGACCTGGCTGGAGTCACTCAGCACACCCTGGATTCAAACTCACGACTCCAGGTGTGATAGTCAGCGTCTTTACTCTGATTCTGAAGTGGTTCTTGTGTATGTTAATTGTTTATAATAAAGACAAGCATTAAAAAAAAAAACTTCATCAGCAGATAAAATATATTTTCCCAAATAGGGTCCCATGTTTGGACTCATGAGAAAGTCTGCTTTGTCATCATAAGGGCAGAAAAGTGCTTAAATTGCAAGTTTGCCTGTATGTTTGTATTATTTTGTCCATCATCCCAAATTTCTTCAGCACACAACAAAACCTCCCGTTAAAACACTGTTCTTTTGCAGCTAATTTAGAACAATATTACTGTACTTCAACCAATCCAAGATTTAATATTGTTGAAGATTTCAAGAAGTGTTGTTTTTATGTATTGATGTTTGCAAGAATCAATTTATAAAATTATATTTTAGGCTTACAGATGAAAAAGTGTGCCCGATACAGAAACAAATTCAGTTTTTATTAGTGTTAACCAATAACTTTATATTATGACACATTCAGACAAGGACGTAGATTTGGCTCGAATATTGGAGGAGGGTTACAGTCTGAAGAATTTACATGTTTCTATTGATCGTGGTGTAAATATTGGGGGGGGGGGGTTGTCCTTGCTTGTTTTGATTATTGGGGGGGGGGTTACCGCCCCGTCCCCCCCGGAATCTACGCCCTTGCATTCAGACATTGTCAAATAGTTGTGCTGTAAACCGGCCACTTTAGGAGAGAGCAAGATGACAAATTAATACATTTAGCTCCTTTCTGTCTTTCTATCTGAATATCTAAATTATCTCAAATGATTAAAACAGAAGAATTGTGTTGATTTCCACAGTAAATATATGTAGGTCAGCTGTTTTTCTGTTATGTAAGAAGAATGGGTCGTTCTACTGCAGCAATAACGGATTACTGAATATTTGTACGAATTGTACGATTGAATAAGTGTCAAATGCGACTCAAACAGGCGCTTTTTAACGCGAACAAACACGTGTAGCTCAGTATTCTAAAGCAATCCTGCGAGCGCACGTGTTTTCATGAAGAGACCTCGTGCTGAACGCGGGAGCGCGCTTGAGCGGTAGAGATCTACTGGACAAACAGCCAATCAGAGGCGCGCCTCGCGTCACGCGCTCTGTACACGCAACCCCCATCGTCTGCAAGTATGCGCGGTCACGGCGGAGGAAAACACACAATGTACACGAAGGTGGCGTGAATATATTGATCAGTGGATGTTTTACACGCATCAGTCGCTGTTTTTGGGAGGAGGAACATTCACATGCAAGGTTTGTGTTGAACACGTCGTTGTTTTTGTCTGGTTTGCGCGTCATGGCGTGTGCGTGCGGGCTTCAGGTTCAGATGGCGAGCACACGCAATAATAGACTCTGAAGCGTGAACGCACATCAGATTCAGATCGCGTTCTCGGGGAATTCGGAGTGGAATGTGGATTTGATGTTTGCACATTTCCAGCTGTCTGTTAGAGCTGAAGATCAATAGAAAGAGTCATTATATATATATACATATACTATATATATATATATATATATATATATATATATATATATATATATATATATATATAATGTTTCAGTCATTGTTCAGGAATTATATGATTTATTTTATTAAGTGTGCTCATTTGGTTTTAGGGGTGTTTCAGTAAATGGGTAGTTGTCACATAACATGTCCTATATTTTAGGTTGAAATATATGTGTATGTATAAGGGAAAGTGCATATCTTGGATTCTGTAACTGGAAAGCTGTTATTCCAGATTTCTTAACTAATTCATTTCAGATTGCAAAAGTGCAAATATTATTGCAATAGAATTAGAAAAATGCTTTTTAAAATAGTGAAGTTTTTAAACTACCCAGTTCAGAATATCGGGGCTGTTTAGCCGTTTGACATGGTTGAATTGCTCCAAACCGCTTTAAAAGAGAAAATTCTCATGCAGAATTAAAATGTGTCGCATGCGCAATGATATTGAGGGAAGCTCGATTTAATCGCTCAAGTGAGCCGCTGTGCGCTGTCTGTCACCGGAGATCGCAGCCCTGTTGACGCACACGCACTCGGATAGAGCGCAACTTCAAATACCCCGCGCACATTCGTGTCGCACATGAGGAGCATATTTAGCGCTTATAAATTATAAATTTTATAAGGTTGCTGCATCGCATTACAGAAATGCGTACGGATGTGGCTGGCATTACAGCGTTAAAATAAAGACACATCTTAAAATATACATCGATCTTTACAAGTTGTATCGATGACATTGCATCATTGGTTAATTGTTCAGTGCATTGATCCAGGTCGATGGATCATTACACCCCTAGAATAAAGCCTTTTCCATCCCATGTGTTCAAAAATAACAAAATCGTAACTTTCGGGGGGTCTGGGTATCTCAGCGAGTATTGACGCTGACTATCACACCTGGAGTCACGAGTTCAAATCCAGGCCGTGCTGAGTGACTCCAGCCAGGTCTCCTAAGCAACCAAATTGGCCTGGTTGCTAGGGAGGGTAGAGTCACATGGGGTAACCTTCTCGTGGTCGCTATAATGTGGTTCGCTCTCGGTGGGTTGCGTGGTGAGTTGCGCATGGATGACGTGGAGAATAGCGTGAAGCCTCCACACATGCTATGTCTCCATGGTAACGCGCTCAACAAGCCACGTGATAAGATGCGCGGATTGACGGTCTCAGACGCAGAGATTCGTCCTCTGCCACCTGGATTGAGGCGAGTCACTACAACACCACGAGGACTTAGAGCGCATTGGGAATTGGGCATTCCAAATTGGGGAGAAAAAAGGGGATTAAATCCCCCCCCCAAAAAAAATATCTTAACTTTCGGAGAAAGTGTAGCGACTGTGACTCTTTAAAAAGCGATGATTGGTCTGCTAGTTTGTCCAGTCACATGACTTTTTTGATGCGGATCTTGTTTTCTTAATTAAATCAATAGAAGTTTATTTCGTAAATGTATTTAAATAATAGTTTATGCACATTTCATCTTATCTAACAAAAAATATATCCACCTTAAGTGAGCGTAAATGTTTTTTATGTGCATATTGGTGTTTCTATCCAGCGGTTTTTATGCAATATCCTAAAATGCGCATATAATAATGTGGATGGAAACCCAGCTATCAATTCTCAAGAACAGAAAACACAAAGAAGCGATTGATTTATTGCATAGAGTATGATTCTACTTCGCATTGAGAAATGTTGTAATGTGTTACAGTTGAATCCAATTTGTTTCTTTATTATTACACCTGTTATATTAGTATTTTTACTATATTATTACTAATACTACACTAGTAATATTTGTAGTATTAGTGTGATTTTAATCAGAAGCTGAAAATCAGATGAAAAGCTAAATCAAGGAATTAATAGTACAGTGTTGTTTACCTGCTGTGAAATGGCTGACTAGTACTACTAATCTCATTAAGTTAAGGTTATGATTGTTATCCTATCAGGTTATGATCTGGTCAGATGTTTTTATTCATATTGAACAGTCAGTTTTACACCAGATTTGTTTGCAGAATTTGTCACAAGCAGCAATGGCATAAAATGTAATAGCATGTCATTGGTGAAGGGCAGTAGCGGATTTAGGCATGGGCGAAATGTGCTGTTACCCAGGGCGGCATCTTGCGGGGGCGGCACAAGGCACCCACACAGACCCCCCCCATAGGTCAACAACTTTGGGGGCGTATTGAAGTGGGTTTCACCCAGGGCACCATACAACCTAGAACCGCCACTGGTGAAGGGTTTTGATATTACAAATCTGTCTAGTGAGTATTGTGCAAGAGATCTTAAGACATGTGACCCAGATTTAGTATAGATTGGACAAAATTTGTTGGCAAAAACAAACAATTTTCACTAAAACTTTTAAAAATATTTTACAGATTGGAGCACAAAATGTTCCTTGATCAAGTGGCTTAAAAGTTATTAGTAGAACATTTGGTAAAAATAGTTAAAACTTGAACCTGTTGGTGGCGCTAGCTGGATTGACAGGTAGACCCCAGAATTGTCCACATGACTTTTCAGACCAAAACTTGCTGTCACAATGTTAGGGTGTTCTGGGTGGTTGCCAAGTCATTGCAATGCGGTTGCTAAAGTGTTCAGAGTGGTTGCTAGTGTGGTCAGGGTGGTTACTAGATGTGTGCTTACTGGCCCAAGTCAAAAGAGTCCACCCTCAAATCTTTATGAAAGAATGTCTGACTTTGAAGTTACAATAGTTGCTGCAGTTTTTCTGGCCAAAGTTGCATTTGGTGCTACTAAGTCACTTGTTGTTTAAATCATTTTATTGACACATTTGTTATTTGTTGACACTTTCCTGAATCTCTCTTTTTTCTCTCCATTGTGCAGGTCAACAACTAACAGCTTACCTTCAACCCTTTCAGCCCAAGCAAGAGATCATCACTTGTGGAGATGCAGCCAATGTTGATTGCTTATTAATGTTGGTATGAAAGTGTCTAACCAACAAGAACACACTTTGAACATTGGGATTGTCCACTTAATGTATTGACCATGCGTTCACAACAAAGTTTCATGGCATTTATGAACAAGGACAAAGCTTTACCCAGGAAAGACAATGATCGCTTGTGTTGCACAAAATGCAGATTTTCAACAAAAGACATTGACGTGTTTGGGAGGCATGTGACTCACCATGAAGAGGTGACTTTCTCATGTGCGCTCTGCAGCCACGTCTCCTATTCTAAAACAGAGTCTCAGAAGCACGTCGTCACACATACTGGCTCGTACCCATACAGGTGTAGATTCTGCTCCTATGGAGCTGTGCGGAGAGACTACATGGTGAAGCACATTCAGCGTGTACACAAGAGTCATGCAGAAGAAAGCTTCTTAATGGATTTTGCCTTAACCAATCCGACTTGTGAACAACCCCCTCTCTCTGACACACACAGGAGTGCTGTTTGGTCTGAGAGAAATGAGCAATGTGTGATTCCCAACACAGCTGGTCAATCGAAAGCAAATGCACATGTCGAGTACCCTAGTAGAAGTCAACCCAGTGGCAGTATATCATCTGTTATTGGTAAATCAGTGAGCCAAACCAGGAAGAAACAGGCCCGTATGACCTGTAGTACGTCAATGCAGTGCGTCACCAACACAACACCTTTCATTCCCGTTGCTAAGTCACAGTTCACAGGTTCTGTTTCTAGCATAAATAACTCGGTCAGCAACTCTTTGCAAGTGCTTCTAAAATCACGAGAGGAAAATGGCAATCTATCAAATGCTGTGCTCAGTGGAGATGGTCAAAATAGAAAAACAATTGCAGAAAAGCCCATTCAGAAAGCTGCATTCCCAAGAATCCACACTGGTGGTACAGAATCACTTGTGCAAGGTCAAAAGGTAATCCAATCAAAGGTTGTTCCCAGAATCCAGGTGACATTACCTGCTGAAGTTAACACCCCTCTCAGACCGCTTCTTAATGCGCCAGTGGGAGCATTATACCAGAGGAGCGTTCCAGTCCACAATGTTCAAACTGATCAGAGGGCCAGTCAGACCACAACAGGGACAAACATTCTGACAGCACAGAAAAGGAGTTTGGTTGCAGGACGTCCCAACGGTCCAATCAGACCTTCTGAAAGAGGTCCATTGCCCTCCATACAGAAGGCACAAACTGCAGAAAACGGCAATCAGCCCAAAGTAGGATCGTCAGCTGAGAAGTCAAGTCATCTATCCAATGTACAAGTGGAACTGTTAGCACCTTTGAACCAGCCGATTCAACACAACAAGCCCTTGACTGTATCATGCCCAGAGGAGATCAATATTCCTGCAGGCTGTTTGGTTGAATTAGTTGAGGTGAAAAATGTCAATGGGACTCGAGAGCTGGAGCTACGGATGATCCCACCCAACGGACTTCCACAAGACCTGAGGAGCACTGTGAACGGACCTTCACCAGTTGCTACCACAGGCAAGCTTTCGTTCAAATGTCAAGTTGCTGCTGCCAAGGGGTGTACAGTCAGTCCATCAAAGTCTTTAACATCTTACAAGGCAAAACAGCAGCCACGTTTAGCATGCACTGCTGTTCAGAGCACCACAAAAACAGTTCATCCTCAATACAAACCTCCATGTTCTTCAGGAACAGCGGCCCAAAGCCTGAACAAGCTGAACCTGAAACCCAACGGTACTGTGTTCAAACCCTCAGTGGCACTTCATGACATTGTCACGCTTGAGGGTACAGAATTGAGTTCTGGAGGCCTTCCAGTGATTTCTTCAGTTTATTCTCTCTGTCCTACACCTGCATCATCGCAAAGTATCTCTCAATCCATGCCAGAACATCTCAGCAGGTCCTTGCAAACAAATGGACCTGTAATCAAGCTACAGGGAGAGTTCAAAATGCTTTCAGATCCTGAATGTGTACTGATAGGAACAAAAAATTCCAAGGATTACATGAAGACAACAGAGCAGTCAGTTGTCTGTAGTTTTATGATTAAAAATGAGGAGGAATCTGAGGAGAAATACAAAGTGGACGTGTTGGGGCTCAAAGAAACAAAGACAGACCATGAGTGTATTGAAGAAGCCGTGATATTTCAGACTCGCAGTGAAGATAAACTTGTGCTTGGAAAAGCAGGGGTCATGTTTGAGAAATGTTCCAATCCAAACACAAATTATTTGAAAGAAACCAATGTTTTGCAAGAAAGTTCAAAAATTATGAGTCCTTTGACAGTTGCTCAACCATCGGTTATGCCAAAGCAGGGCAAAGGGAACATTTCAAAGCAGGGCAAGGACAACATTTCAGATCAGAACATGGGAAATGCTGAATCTGGGAGCGACATTGATGGCCAACAATGTTCCCAAAGTTCCCAAGCTTCCCTCATGTATCCTAAAGTATCTTTGGTGAGGATTCCCAATTCACTGTTCAAACCCACGAAGAACCCAGAGGTACCGACACAGGAGCAGAGTTTGACGGCACGACCTGTTCTCTGCTGCATGCGAATCGAGAGGAATGTGTCTAGTGGTCCTGAAGGAGCCATTAAGCTGATATTAAAGAGAGATTTCCCTGAAAGTAAAGAGAAGAACCAAGACTATGATGCACCTCCACGTAAGAAACATAAAAAGGGAAAACGGAAAACAAAAAAACACAAGTCATCATGGGGTGTGATGGGCTGCCATTATTTCTTGACTAAAGGTCATGGACAACTGAGGTTAACTCCTCTGAAAGAAGATCAGCTTGTCAAGCTTCCTGGTCCAAACCAACCTGTTGTGGTTCTGAATCATCCAAAACCTTCAGTTCAAATGGTCAATCTTGGTGTCCAATCCCTGAAGAACTTTAAGTGGATACACTCGGCTCCTCACACGCAGGGAAAAATGGAAGAACCAGCAAGCAAACAGCCGTCATTCAAGATGAAACTGAGGAAAGTTCAGGGACAGAAGTATCAAGTCATCGAGTTTGTTCTGAGAGGGGTCACAGAAAAACTGCTCTTGTGAACATCAAATTTCCCTTCTAGAATTCACTTTTGTTTCATACTTGTTGCAATTTTTATAAGTGTAATTTTAAATCCTACTTGTGTACAGTTGTGTACAGGTCAATTTGTATTTATATGCCACTAAAGTATTTTTTGGTTTGTTTTAAATTCTTTTCAAGAAAGCTATCATTATCACTGGAAAACTCTAAAAGTATTGTTGCCATCCCTGTTTGTTTGATTGTCCGAATGTAAACTATCATTCTTAAGAACAGCTCACACTGCCCCAATAAATGCCAACATTCTAAGGCCACATCCACACTAATTTTTTCAAGTTTGAAACCAAAGTAGACATAGTGGAGATCATTTTCAAAGGTCTCTGGTTCATTGGAGGAAAATGCTATCCCAGTGTGGATGAAGCCTAAAGTTGGCTGTTGGATTTAGAATGTTGAGAAGCAAACCTTTCATTGTCACACTGTTTCAAACAAACTCCAACAGGGATTGTTGTGACAGTGTGAATTGGCTGTTAATGTCAAAGTTTTCATGTTGATTCAGATATTGGGAAATGTGTTCGAGAAGAGTTGAGGTCTCAGCCTGAAACACGTCATTCAAAGGTGTATGCCGAAAAAGACTGATTTTTAGATCCTCTTTGAAGCCGGTGTCACACTAGCTAATTTTCCAAAGATTTTCAGGTGTAAGCTTCATTAACCATTAGGTGAGAGATGGAGCGAGGATTAGCATCTGCCAGTGGGAGGTCGTTAATCCCTTAACCGTCGGGAATCCCTGCTGAGTTAATGGTTCCAACATCTGGAAAAGCACATAAAAATGGTTCTAATAAAGTTGTTCTGTTGCCAAGGCAGGATCTTGTGTTCTAGTCAAGTGACTAGTGAGCTTCTTCTGAAGAAATGATAAGACGTCATGCTGATCTGAACATTTTTATCAGTGATTGCACTCAGTCACATATCGTCACAAATGCATTGTGTTTTTCCTGGGGTTCTCCTACACTAAAATGACTAATGAAACAAGCAGAGGCACTACAGTCTGTTTTTATTGAAGGTAATGTATTTACTAAAAGCTGTACAGCATATGGACATACGCATTCTACGGCAAGCCTCGAGGGGATAAATACATAATCACAGACTCTCAAAAGGTAAAGTCACCCCATGAATCGCATCTTAAATCACTCTTGCAATTGTTTATGCTCATGCGGTGCTCCTGTTAATATTTCGGGGAGCTTCACGTGACGGGGAATCGGAGAGTTGTGGTGAGTCGGTATGTTTGTCACCCCTCCACCATTCTTAATCGGCAAGTGTGTCGTACCTCTGCCTGAAGTGAGCGAGATCTCAGTAAAACAGTCGTGTGACACTCCTGGCCAAAATCCAGTTGTTTGGAGACTGCTGGTGTGACGGTGGCTTTAGGTGGACATTGTTAGTTCAGAACTGAATCGACATTTTCTCAGATAATATATAATTAGACGGAGCATATTTTAGCTATGATGGTTGTCAACTAGTTGGGTAAACAAATAACTAAAAGTTGTTTGGGGGATTTTCTCCCCAATTTGGCATGCCCAATTCCCAATGCGTGTGGCGGAGGATAAATCTCAGTTGCATCCGAGACCGTCAATCCATGCATCTTATCATGTGGCTTGTTGAGTGCATTACCACGGAGACCTAGTGCATGTGGAGGCTTCATGCTATTCCCTGTGGCATCCACGCACAACTTGCCACGCATCCCACTGAGAGCGAGAACCACATTATAGCGACCACGAGGAGGTTACCCCATGTGACTCTACCCTCCCTAGCAACTGGGCCAATTTGGTTGCTTAGGAAGCCTGACTGGAGTCACTCAGCATGCCCTGGATTTGAACTCGTGGCTCCAGGTGTGATAGTCAGCGTCAATACTCGCTGAGATACCCAGGCTCATTAACATGAAAGTTTGAATAATTTTGAAAGAACGGAAGAAGTCTCACATACTGTTCTAGCTTGCACATCTTTAGCAACAAAACCTTCAGGCATGTAGGCTTTTGACTGAAACATTGCAAGAAATTATTTTCAAGTTCTGAAAAGTGTTTGCAGATACCTGTAAGGGGCTAGAGGTGAGGGCGGGGTCAGAGCCTCGTCAGCCTGTCAGGACCATGTGCATCATTGCAAAGAGAATATGCAGGACTTTCTTAATGTACCTTCCTGTGACCACTTGGGTATGAGAGGGGTTTTTGTTTGTTTAAAAACATTTATGAGATTGTGAAAATCATCTGTGCCAATATGCTGTAGTAATTATAGAGAGGATCAGAACTGCAGTCTGATATTAAAAGAAGAGGTTTAAACATTGCACTAACACTGATGTCTGCTATACAATGATTTGTATTCATGTCGTGCTTGTCATGGTCATTTCAAACGGAATATATTTAGAGGTTCACTAATCTTCACATGAAGGAAATCACCTGAAGGTAATACATTGTTACTAAAAATGAAATCATTTCAAACATGTACTATACAGTGATGCTTAAGAATATAATACGAAAATAAGAGAATCCACAAATGCTCTGTACTCATTTTGTTTGTTGGGTGAAGCTTTGTGTTTTGTGAAATCCAAACGTCTGATGTTGTGCTTATTTTTAAACAAACTTTTGTCTGTATTTGACTGTATATTGAGCATTTCAGTGCAAACTACAGCAGAACTGTAGACTTATAGCTTGTACATACAAAATATTTCAGTTGTAAAGTGTACAGTCATTAAACTGTTTATGATTTGTCAAACTTTTAACTCCCTTTTTAAGTCTACCTCAGATGACCACACTATTTTTTTATTTATTTTTTAATCCCCTTTTCTCCCCAATTTGGAATGCCCAATTCCCACTACTTAGTAGGTCCTTGTGGTGTAGGACAAGTCTCAGTTGCCTCCGCTTCTGAGACCGTCAATCC
>NC_059370.1:45885954-45890954 GCF_019703515.2 Myxocyprinus asiaticus | reverse complement strand
AGACTGAGAGACAGACAGACAGGGAGACAGACTGAGAGACAGACAGACAGGGAGACAGACTGAGAGACAGACAGACAGGGAGACAGACAGGGAGACAGAAAAAGAGACTGAGAGAGACTGACAGAGAGACAGACAGACAGACAGGGAGACTGACAGACAGATAGATAGAGAGACAGACACAGAGAAAGAGAGAGAGAGAGTTCCGATGGAAGTTGGCAGCAAAAAATATCAGCTCCTGCTGCAACTTCAATTTTTGCCAGAGAATGTATGTTTTTATGACTCAAACACTATTTAACTCTTGTGCATCAATAAAAACAAGTTACTCAGAGGTCCTTAGAGGACAAAAATGTCCACGTCAAAAAAACTGCCATAATAATATTAAATATTAATATTATTTTCCACTTTCAATTAGTTCATTTTTTTTAACCAACATCAGTCCTGATCATAACTTCCAAATATTCATTAATTTTCAGGATTTTAACCCTTTAAATGCCAGTTTGTTTATATAATGCCACTGTTGTTTTTTACATACACACACACACACACACACACACAACACACACTTCTCAATACATACATACAAAACACACTATTGACATCCATACCAACACACACACACAATTTTAGCTGCATCATTTATTCAATTGACAGCCGCTCTTCCCCAGGCGGACCGGAGCAAGTCCTCTGACCCCTGGTGGATGGAATGCCCCTCCGCGTTCTGGCGGCCGGTAGCGAGCCCCTCCGCCCCTGGCAGTGGCTCCACCACTCCAGGTGGCTGGCAGCGAGCCCCTCCTCCCCTTGCAGACGTCGGCCGCGTACAGGTGGCCGGCAACGACTCCTCCATCCCCCGGCGGACAGACACGGCTGCTCCTTTGGGCGGATGGCAGGGGCGAGGACTCCAGGACAGTGCATCCCTCATCCCTCCTGGGTTTCGGAACCAACGTAACAGGGTTATGTGGGTAAGAAGGAGGCTGGAACCGGCTGAACAGTCAAAGTAATATTTAATTAAACAAAAAGACACAAAACACAAACACGGCAGCTGCGTGTGTCTCTCTCTCTCCCAAACTGCCACATCCGGCTTGGACTTATCCTTCTCCTCTGCTGATTAGCCTGATTGGGGGCTGGCCGTGCGCACTCACGGCTTGGCCCCGCCCTCCTCCTCGTCACAATCTCATACAAAGGTGTACACTATAGTCTTCAAAGACAAAGGACAACTGACTCTAACAAGGACAGAAAGAGATGTGGAAGACCAGATGTACAACTAAACAAGAGGATAAGTACATCAGAGTCTCTAGTTTGAGAAATAGACGCCTCACATGTCCTCAGCTGACAGCTTCATTGAATTCTACCCGCTCAACACCAGTTTCATGTACAACAGTAAAGAGAAGACTCAGGGGTGCAGGCCTTATGGGAAGAATTGCAAAGAAAAAGACACTTTTGAAACAGAAAAACAAAAAGAAAAGGTTAGAGTGGGCAAAGAAACACAGACATTGGACAACAGATAATTGGAAAAGAGTGTTCTGGATCTTAACCCCATTGAGCTTTTGTGGGATCAGCTAGACTGTAAGGTGCATGAGAAGTGCCCGACAAGACAGCCACATCTATGGCAAGTGCTACAGGAAGTGTGGGGTGAAATGTCACCTGAGTATCTGGACAAACTGACAGCTAGAATAACAAGGATCTGCAAAGCTGTCATTGCTGCACATGGAGGAGTTTTTAGATGAGAACTCTTTGAAGTATTTACCTACTGCTCTTCTCTAGACAGCAGCACAGTGGACTACGCCATCACAGATCTAGACCAAAACAAGATTTCTTCACAGTGATGCCACAGCTACCTCTCTCAGACCACTGTCACATTGGCATTAGTCTGAACAAGTCAGCCAATCTTCTACCATCTTCATATCTGAAGTTTAAACTGTATCCCCTCCAGACAAGTATGAAGCTGAACTCCACAGCACTCAGGTTGAGAACATGATAGATGTGTTTCTCATCACCACATTTAAAGAAGATGAGAAAAGCATCAATATGGCAACAAAACAGTTAAAAATCAAAATGCAAAAGAAATTGGTTAAAGCTGACTGTTTGATAAAGAATGTCAAATGTCAAGAACTACGATTGTTATGAAGTAAAAAACACAGAGACCCCTCAAATCAACTAACACGTGACACCTATCAACAAACTCGCTGCTAAAAAAGCAAAAGAGCTAAATATATGACAACAAAGCTCAACAAGATTTCTGTCCGAAGTCAAAAGAAGAAGAACAAATTCCCATCTGTCACCCAAACACCTGGACAGAACATTTTGGAAACCTTTATACACAAAGTGAACCAAACTCCACCCAAAAACATATGACCTCCCAACTACATCAACTAGAATACACAATAATGGGTCAATTAAATTATTTGGACACCCCCATATCACTTAAGGAAATCCAAATCCCTCAAAAATAAAAAATCTTGCGGCTCAGATAAAATATCAAAATCAAATCAAATCAAATCACTTTTATTGTCACTCAGCCATATACACAAGTGCAATGGTGTGTGAAATTCTTGGGTGCAGTTCCGATCAACATAGCAGTCGTGACAGTGATGAGACATATACCAATTTATAATAAACATCAAATTAACACAACACAATTTAAACATCTGATATACACATAATTACACACAACAATATACAAATAATAACATACACTGTACAGTATACAATATGCACTATATAGATACACATTATTCAATAAAAATAAAAAATAAAATGTATAAAAAAGTATATATAGTATATATAGAATGTACAGTATTGTACTGTATTGACATTCAGGCTTTCGGTCGATAGTCAGTTATTAAGAGAGAAATAATATAATAATAATATAATTTATGACAGTCCGGTGTGAGATATAAGAGTAAGGGTAATAAAGTGCAGTGCTGATGTATTTTGATCGTGGGAGATCAAGAGTTCAGAAGTCTGATTGCTTGTGGGAAGAAGCTGTCATGGAGACGGCTGGTGCGGGTCCTGATGCTGCGATACCGCCTACCTGATGGTAGCAGTGAGAACAGCCCATGGCTCGGGTGGCTGGAGTCTCTGATGATCCTCCGAGCTTTTTTCACACACCGCCTTGTATATATTTCCTGGAAGGAGGGAAGCTCACCTCCGATGATGTGTCTGGCAGTTCGCACCACCCTTTGCAGTGCTTTGCGGTTGTGGGCGGTGCTATTGCCGTACCAGGCGGAGATGCAGCCAGTCAGGATGCTCTCTACAGTGCAGGTGTAGAACCGTGTGAGGATGTGGCGGTTCATTCCAAACTTCCTCAGCCGTCTCAGGAAGAAGAGGCGCTGATGAGCCTTCTTCACAACGACTTCAGTGTGGATGGACCATGTGAGTTCCTCAGTGATGTGGACACCCAGGAACTTGAAGCTGCTGACTCTCTCCACTGGTGCTCCATTGATGGTGATGGGACTGTGTTCTCTGTCTTTTCTTCTGAAGTCCACCACAAGCTCCTTTGTCTTACTGACGTTGAGGGAGAGGTCGTGCTCCTGACACCAGTGTGTCAGAGTGTGCACCTCCTCTCTGTAGACTGTTTCATCATTGTCAGTGATCAGACCTACCACCGTCGTATCATCAGCAAACTTAATGATGGCATTGGAGCTGTGTGTTGCCACATATGCAATGAGATGTTGAAACATGGCAGCCCCAAACTGAATGAGGCCGTTCTCAAATGATTCAATTTGCTCTTAAAATCAGGACAATTTCCTGAGTAGTGGAAAGAAAATCAAATCACTCCAATCTTCAAACAAGGTGGCACATTTAACCCAAACAACTACAGGGGCATTTAAGTGAGCAGCAACCTTGGCAAACTATTCTGTTGCATTATAAATGACAGATTAACCCAATATCTCCAAGAACACCAGACTTTACACAACTGTCAGATTGGATTCATGCCAAAACAGAGAACAACTGATCACATATACACACTGCACACACTTATACACAAACATGTCCACCAAACAAAACAATATTTGGTTGCTTTATTGATTAAAAAAAGCCTTTGATTCAGTTTGGCATGATGGATTGTTCATAAACCTGATTCAGAGTGGAATAGGAGGAAAGGTTTATGATTTAATAAAGGACATGTACAAAGACAGCAAATACTGCATTCAAATAAACACCAGACGAACTGAATATTTCGGCCAGAATAAGGGAGTTCGTCAAGGCTACAGCCTAAGCCCAACTTTATTTAATATTTATATCAATGAATTGGCCACAATGCTTCAAATCTCTTCTAGTCCTGGACTCACTCTAGAGGAACATATGCAGATGACCTGCTGCTGTCACCTACTGAAGAGGGATCACATGAAAGAATCTTACTGCAGTAACTGGGCCTTACCAATAAACATGGACAAGTCTAATGTCATAAATCGTCTTACAGACAAAAAATATGTTTTTACATTTGGGGGAGAAATTCCTAGCCATGTTACCAGTTACAGTTATTTAGGTCAGACAATCTCGGCTTCTGGACAGTTTGACTTGGCAATAAAAGTCCTAACAGACAAGGCTCGTAGGGCATTTTACAGTGTAAGAAAAATATTATTCAAATTTAACCCCCCAATCAAACTGTGGCTGAAAATATTTGCCAGTGTCATTAAACCCATCCTTCTTTATAGCAGTGAAATATGGGGACCCAAATATAAACTAAATTATTAATCCTGGGAAAAAAATTCAAGTGAAATTTTCCATCATGAATTCTGTAAAAACATCCTGGGAGTTCACAGAAGTGTTTCTAATCTGGGCTGTCGGGCAGATTCCCTCTCTTGACTGACATTCAAAAGAGAGCCAGTAAATTCTGGTTCCACCTATCAGACTCTTCCCCAGAATATCCCATCACTGTGCGTTTATACACAGAGCAGCACACCCAGAGAGTGACCCTTTACAGTATTTAGTGGACAAACACCAGCTGAATGTATCAATTCAATGCAGACAGGAAAAATGAAAACAAAAACAAAACA
>NC_059370.1:45875954-45883454 GCF_019703515.2 Myxocyprinus asiaticus | reverse complement strand
AAAAGACTAAACTGTGTATTGCACATAGTTATTGCTCAATTGGGCAATTTAACTGTTCATGAGATGGATAGCCTGAGGGAAAAAACTGTTCCTGTGCCTGACGGTTCTGGTGCTCAGAGCTCTGAAGCGTCGGCCAGAAATCAACAGTTCAAAAAGGTAGTGGGCAGGGTGAGTGGGGTCCAGAGTGATTTTTCCAGCCTTTTTCTCACTCTGGAAGTGTATAGTTCTTGAAGGGGGGGCAGGGGGCAATCAATACTCCTCTCAGCAGTCCGAACTGTCCTTTGTAGTCTTCTGATGTCTGATTTCATAGCTGAACCAAACCAGACAGTTATTGAAGTGCAGAGGACAGACTCAATGACAGCTGAGTAAAACTGTATCAGCAGCGCCTGTGGCAGGTTGAACTTCCTCAACTGGTGAAGGAAGTACAACCTCTGCTGGGCCTTTTTCACAATGGAGTCAATGTGTGTCTCCCACTTCAGGTCCTGTGAGATGGTAGTGCCCAGGAACCTGAATGACTCCACTGCTGCCACAGTGCTGTTTAGAATGGTGAGGGGGGTCAGTGTTGGGGTGTTCCTCCTAAAGTCCACTATCATCTCCACTGTTTTGAGCGTGTTCAACTCAAGGTTGTTTTGACTGCACCAGACAGCCAGCTGTTCAACCTCCCTTCTGTATGTAGACTCATCGTCATCTCGGATGAGGCCGATGACAGTGGTGTCGTCTGCAAACTTCAGGAGCTTGACAGAGGGGTCCTTGGCGATGCAGTCATTGGTGTAGAGGGAGAAGAGTAGTGGGGAGAGCACACATCCCTGGGGGGCACCAGTGCTGATTGTACAGGTGCTGGAAGTGAGTTTCCCCTGTCTCACAAGCTGCTGCCTGTCCATCAGAAAGCTGGTAATCCTCTGACAGATAGACGTGGGAACAGAGAGTTGGTGTAATTTATTCTGGAGTATAGCTGGGATGATGGTGTTGAAAGCTGAACTGAAGTCCACAAAAAAGATCCTTGCATATGTCCCTGGTCCGTCCAGATGTTGCAGGATATGATGCAATCCTATGTTCACTGCATCATCCACAGACCTGTTTGCTCGATAAGCAAATTGAAGGGGATCTTGAAAGGGTCCAGTGATGTTCTTCAGGAGGGCCAACACCAGTCTCTCAAATGACTTCATGACAACAGACGTCAGGGCGACAGGTCTGTAGTCATTACGTCCTGTGATTTTTGGTTTCTTTGGGACAGGAATAATGATTGAGCGTTTGAAGCAGCATGGGACTTCACACTGCTCCAGTGATCTATTGAAGATCTGTGTGAAGCAGTGTGAAGTCCCATGCTGCTTCAATGGATACTGAGTGAAAATTTTACTCAATTAAAAGTTCAAGTATCTAGCCAAAAATATACCTGAGTGAAAGTAAAAAGTATTCACATTCAATTGTACTTAATTATTATAAAAGTAAAAAGTAACTTTTTTTTCCTAGCTAGAATGAAATCAAGAGAGGATATTACGTGAGAGAGGATGTTGTTAAATTCGATTTGTTTGTTAAGTCGCCTTTTTACTGTCCCTGACATTCGCAACCTGATCAAAGAATCATGTTACAGTAACTACATTTTTGCAGAATGATTTTTATGTGGCCTGTTGTACGTAACACGGCAATTTCCTGGTGGAATGAACACTGGAGGCGCTAAAGCAACAATGAGTTAGACCAGATACTGCCTGAATTCAGCAGAATGAGTAATATAGAGAAACTCTCATATGTTCTAGGAGAGACGGCTGAATGTATAGATTTAGCAGCAGAATATGTGTTCTTCTGTCATGTTAATGTTACTCGTTCTCTGTGGTTACTTTTCTTTACATTTTTTGCACTTACCTGTATGCTTATTTTTAATGTTATTTTATTATTTGACTTTATTTTTTTTTTCCTGTTTGTTTATTTTTTGTTAATGAATGATTTATACAAATATATAACAAAGAAAAAACACAACATATATACATTGAGTCAACATTTAACATTTAATCCCCACTATTACCCCTCCCCAATCACCAACCCCACCCTGACCCCCAACGAACACCCCTGTGGTCACATATAGAATACACACACACACACACACACACACACACACACACACACAAAAGAAAATACCCCTCCCCCCACCACCACACACACACCAAAAAAAAAAAAAGAAAATATAATAATCATATAAAATTAAAATTAAACCTCTCTCTCCACAGCCCCTCCCCAAGAGTCCCCCAAAAACACCAAATACCTGCCCCACTTCCTATCAAACAAATCTCAAATCCCCAGCGCTCTACTCAACATCTCCTCAAAAGCTGCCACCCTCCCCATCTCTGCACACCATTCCGGAAATGAGGGAGCCCCATCTGACTTCCATCCCCTTAAAATAATCTGCCTGCCAATTATAATACTAGTTAGGACCCAATTTTTTACGTGTTTGTCCCCCAAATTTATAGCCGCCGGGGTAAAATGAAATTCGAGTGCCCAAAACATCACATATGAAACTCTGAATCTTCAACCAAAACTCTTGGATCTTAATACACCCCCAAAAATCTTTGTTTGTGTCTCCATTTTCTGATTGGCATCGCCAGCAGGTGGGTGTGTCTTTAAGACAAGCCTATACAATCTAGAGGGGGTCCAATAGAATCGATGTAAAATCTTGAATTGCATAAGGCGCACCCTTGCATCTCTAGATGCAGACTTGATGTTTTTTAGAATCCTAGCCCACACTCCCTCCTCCAATACCAAGTTTAAATCTTTCTCCCATAATCTCTTGAGATAAGTTAAAGCTCCATCCCCCAGACTCTGAATTAGCAGGGAGTAATACACTGATGCCTCATGACCTTTTCCAAAAGCAGTAATCACCTCTCCCAGAGTATCTGCCGCTTTAGGTGGGTGTGTGCTACTCCCAAAAACAATACGGAGCAGGTGGCGCAGCTGTAAATACCTATAGAATTAGGTCTGGGAATCCCAAAATGTTGAACCATTTTTTCAAAAGATCTCAGCACTCCACTCTCATATAGATCACCGAGTGTAGTATCCCCCTCACAGTCCACTCTGACCAGCAGAAAGGGGACTTATTTATACATAATTTAGGGTTCTGTCATATGCTTGAAGCAACATTTAAATAAATGTCCGAATTAAACACTCTGGACACTTTTGTCCATACCGAGTGTAAATGCGAGATAACGGGGTGTGACTTAACTTCTCCGGTTAGTTTAATAATAATAAAATAAAATCTTGGGTAGGTCTAGCCCACCTTTGTCAATCGGCCTATGTAATTTACTGAAGTGTAATCTGAGACATTTACCATTCCAAATGAAGGACTTCACTATGCTATCAAATTGCTTGAAATGAGAGAGGGGGACATCTACAGGGAGAGATTGTAGCAGGTAGTTGAATTCTGGAATACAGTTCATTTTAATAACATTAACCTTCCCAATGATCGATAAATGTAATGAAGCCCACCTGCCCACATCGCTCAAGAACCTTTTTATTAAAGGGTCAAAATTAACTAACTAAATCACACAAATTTGCTGGGAATAAAATGCCCAAATACTTAATGCCCTGTTTGGACCACTGGAAGGAGCCCGGCTGGAAAGCCATTACTGGGCAGTATGCTGTCAAAGCCAAAGCTTCGGATTTAGACCAATTGACTCTGTGTCCTGAGAACTTAGAAAAGGAATTAATAATTCTGTGGAGGCAAGGCAAAGATCTAGTGGGGTCAGAGACAAATAATAAAATATCATTTGCGTAAAGCAAAAGCTTATATGTCACACCTCCCGCCATCACCCCTGGAAAATCATCCTCCTTTCTTATCGTGGTTATTAATGGTTCCAGGGCAAGACAGAACAATAATGGGGAAAGAGGGCAACCCTGCTGAGTGCCCCTATTCAGAGTAAAATAATCTGAAATTAATCCATTCGTTTGTACCGCCACTACCAGGAGTCTATAAAGTAACTTAATCCATCCAATAAAAGTATTCCCGAACCTGTACATTTCCAAAATCTTAAAAAGATAATCCCATTCTACCATATCAAATGCCTTTTCGGCGTCAAGTGAGATGGCAGCGACCAGAATCTGATCATTCGCCACTGACCACATGATATTGATGAAACGCCTAAAGTTATCAGAAAAGCTGTGGCCCCGAATAAACCCCACCTGATCTATATGTATAAGAGTTGTCATAACTTTACTTAATCGGCTAGCCAGAATTTTTGACAATATTTTTACGTCTAGCTGGATCATAGGAAATTGGACGGTAACTCTTACACTCACTTGGATCTTTGTCCTTTTTAAGAATCAGGCTGATCCGGGCTTGTGTCATGGTTGGAGGAAGCTTTCCATTCTTTAATGATTCAGTATAAACTTCTAACAAAAGTGGAGCCAGTTCTGTAGCATAAAATCTAAAAAATTCAGCGGCAAAGCCATCTGGCCCCGTAGTCTTGCCTGTAGACAAGGCCTTAATTACCTCGCTGTAAGGGGGTTCAGTGGAAAGGAGGAGGCATGAACCGGCTTGACAACTTAAATAATAATTTATTAACCAAAAAACACAACCAAAGTACACAACCAAAAACACACAGTACAGCTGTCTGCAATTCTCTCTCTCTCTCGAACTGTCGTCCCCGGCTGCCTTTATCCCTCGCGCGCCCCATCAGGCTGATTGGGGACCGGGTGTGTCTCATTCCAGCCTGGCCCAGCCCTCCTCGTCTCTACACTCCTCCCGGCGTTGCCTCAGGCCGGGGAGCCCCCAGCATGACGTACATCCCCCCCACCCTTCCTCTCCGGGGGGGGGGGGGGGTTGGGGCGTGCCTTATGCCCCGACTGCCGGCGGGTCCTCCCCGCCTTCCTCGACCTGGGAGGAAACAGGAGGGGAAAAAACGACAACACAAAATGGCGAGGGAAAGGCCAACACAGAGCGACAGAGAGAGAGAGAGGAGAGAGAGAAAAGAGAAACTCACCGGTTCTCTGATGCGCCGTCGCGTGTTCCCCGATCACTACTCCACCCTCTCAGGCGGACTGCAGCCGCTCCTCCCCGGGCGGACCGGAGTCAGACCTCTGACCCCCAGCGGACAGAACGCCCCTCCTTGTTCCCGGCATCCCGTGGGGACTCTCCTCCACCCCTGGCAGCGGCCCTACCACTCCAGGTGGTCGGGGAGTCGCTTCCCTCCTCCCCCCGCGGACGGCGGTCTTCTCTCGACCCCTCCGCGTTCCCGGGGGACAGCAGGGCACTCCTCTGCCCCCGGCAGCGGCTCCCTTGCTCCAGGCGGTCGGGGAGTCCCGTCCCCACTCGCCTCGCGGACGGCGGCCGTTCCCCGCGTCCGGGTGGTCGGGCTACTCCGTCCCCCGTCGGACGGCAGCGGCGCTTCCCTGGGTGGACGGTAGTGTCGAGGATCCTGTGACGGGAATCCCTCCTCCTTCCCGGGTTTTGGCACCAGTGTAAGGGGGTTCAGTGGAAAGGAGGAGGCGAGAACCGGCTTGACAACTTAAATAATAATTTATTAACCAAAAAACACAACCAAAATACACAACCAAAAACACACAGTACAGCTGTCTGCAATTCTCTCTCTCTCGAACTGTCGTCCCCGGCCGCCTTTATCCCTCGCGCGCCCCACGAGGCTGATTGGGGACCGGGTGTGTCTCATTCCAGCCCGGCCCCGCCCTCCTCGGCTCTACACTCGCCAAGCTTCTCCAAGTTTATCTCAGAATCAAGATACATTTTTTGCTCAGTCGTCAGTTTAGGGAGTTCTAATGTTTCCACTAAGTTTCTAATATCTTCATCAGTAGACGAAGACGTGGAACTATAAAGATCAAGATATCAAGATAAAATTCTTTAAAAGCATTATTAATATCAATGGCTGAGGTAAATATTTCACCAACAGCAGATTTCACTGAGGGAATGGTAAAAGACACTCTCTGCTTTATATATCTAGCCAAAAGCTTCCCTGCTTTATCCTCCGACTCAAAGTATGACTGTCTTGCCCTGAATAACCAAAACTCCACCTTCCGTGACAAAATAATATTATATCTGCAGCTAATTCCCTCTCCGATGGCTCCAGGTAATCGATCCGTTTCTCGACGTCCAACACTCTTGTAGCCATCTCAGTGAATTTCGTCTCCATGGCAGTGATTGATCGACATATTACAGCAAGATCCTCCAAGTCTGCAACAACCTTTGTCAGCATCACCATCATGCTCGATAGTTGACACTGAATCTCTCCCGTCGCACTGTCCAAACTGAGTCCCTGGTCTGCGGCCCTGTCTGGGGTATCAGCTTTAGCACGTAAGTGTCTTTTAATATCTCCAGAGCCCGAGAATTTTGAATTCTTTGACATATTGTCTTCCTAGGACAGTTAAGAATCAGGGTGTATCGAATCTCACCGGTTTATGACACAATTAGTAATAAAACTAGCAAAGTGCACAGAGCTCGCTGTTCACACATCCGCTCCTCGCATGGTGCCACGCGACTCTCGATTTTGTGGATAATAAAGCTAACTTGAATTGAGACAGATAGATAGACGGACAGACAGAGAGACTGACAGAGAGACAGATATACAGATAGACAGAGAGACTGACAGAGAGACAGACAGACAGAGAGATAGATAGAGAGACAGACAGACAGAGAGACAGACAGAGATACTGACAGAGAGACAGACAGACAGAGACACAGACAGAGAGACTGACAGAGAGACAGATAGACAGACAGACAGAGAGACAGACAGACAGATCGACAGACAGAGAGATATTGACAGACAGACAGAGAGAATGACTGACAGACAGACAGACAGACAGAGAGAGAGAGAGAGAGAGAGACAGACAGACTGAGAGTCAGAGACAGACAGACAGAGACAGACAGAGAGACTGACAGAGAGACTGACAGACAGAGCGACAGACAGAGAGATATTGACAGACAGACAGAGAGAATGACTGACAGACAGACAGACAGAGAGAGAGAGAGAGACAGACAGACTGAGAGTCAGAGACAGACAGACAGAGACAGACAGAGAGACTGACAGAGAGACAGACAGACAAAGACACAGACAGAGAGACTGACAGAGAGACAGACAGACAGACAGAGAGTCAGAGACAGACAGACAGAGAGAGACAGACAGAGACAGACAGACAGACAGACAGAGAGACAGACAGACAGAGAGACAGACAGACAGACCAACAGACAGACAGAGAGACTGACAGAGAGACAGATAGACAGACAGACAGACAGACAGAGAGAGAAACAGACAGAGAGAGAGAGCGACAGACAGACAGACAGACAGAGAGACAGATAGACAGACAGACAGACAGACAGACAGACAGACAGACAGAGAAACAGACAGAGAGAGAGAGAGAGATAGACAGAGAGACTGACAGATAGGCAGACAGACAGACAGACAGCTGTACCTGAGTAACTCTTGGGCAGTCTCCCAGGTTTCAGGTCTCTGTTGATGGCGGGGGCTTTACATCCTGTTAGACAGGAAGTTATCACACTATTATTAC